>NW_015113729.1:211854-226635 GCF_001443285.1 Poecilia latipinna
TGTTACACAATACAGTTTTAGAAAGTTGCTCAAAGTCTAACCTGGTATTGTTGTGCATATAAGGTGTAAAGTTTACCTTCGACTAAACGCTCCCCAAAGGAATCTCACCGCCCCCCTTTTTGTAAAAATTTCCGCCAGCGCCCCCTGCCATCCTCTGAACACCCCCCGGGGGGGCGGTACCGCCCACGTTGAGAACAGCTAGTCTATGTTGTTCCGGTGAGGGGGGGGGGAGGGTAGGGGGGAGATTGCATGGAGGTTATTAAGTAATAGCTGACGTTGTTTGACCGAGAAGTATTACCAGCAGGTGGGCACTAAGCTTACTTTGAAGGCTGGAAGTCTCCGCTAGTACATTTGCTTCAGCACCCACGTTCTCTCACTCTGTCCATTTCTGAATACAAGAAGTGGGAATACAATGCTGTTTGAGCGCATAAAATTTAAATATACAGTTTAATCTAAAGCTTAATGTTGTACAATTAAGTTACATACCGGAGCATACGCTCCCATGTAAAGATTATAGCCAATGTTTGCCACAACATTCAGCCCAGTTGTTATGAATGTGTGTTTTTGAGTGTCCTAATAAAGAGCTATATAATTTTGATGTTATTCATTTTTTCCACTGTTGGGATTTTTCACACATAGGAAAATAGAAATTGCATGAAGTGTTTTTGTAATTTGTTTTTTGATGTTTTTAGATCTCTTTTATTAGTAATTATTGTTCTTCTTCTCACAGTTGGCTCTTGGCATGTTCCCGTACCCTCAAGTAAGTCGTTTTTAATTTTGTGTTTGTATTGCATTTATAAGTATGAACTGTACTTGACAGATAAATAGCAGTATCTTAAAATGTAGTTGGGCATTATGCACGATTAAAAGCAATGGTTTCAAAACTTCTCTCTAAGACAGTAACATCTTAATCACTCTTATTTAGTTAACACAATTTTAAAGCTACTAAATAAGAGTGATGGATGGTGATTTTCATGACTGGACTGGACACACTTAAAGCACGCTAGTGAATTTAAGCTGCCGACAGCAGGCTTCACCCCGGCAGATAGCCTAATTAATAACCAGCTTGTATTTCTTGAGGTGTTTTATAAACAGCCGATGGACATGAATTGATATTCTGCTCAAAAACATGGGAACAATACTATGAAGTTTGACAGCTTTTTGTTTCAATTTTCTGGCTACGCTTTCTTCTAGACTTCCTGTTAGAGTCTGTGTTAAAATCAAATTAAGCATGAATGTTACAGTTTAACATATAACAACAGCACTGGTCAATATTTTATGTAATTCCAACAGCAGTAGGATGAGTTGTTGCTTTTCTGTGTTTCTTTAAAGGGATGATTTTATCAATTAATATAGTTTGAAATGTGTGTGTAAATACTGTGAGATCATGATATTTCTAATCTAGGTTGATTTACCCCCCACCCCCAACACATTCCTTTGATTATTCTTTGGGTGGAGGTTCTGCAGATTGCTCCTGACTGACACTGACATACTAATAATCCTAGGAATTTTCCGTTCCTGTTTATACTGATAAATATTTGTTGTTTAGATACAGCTTTCAGTGTATGAGGCTGTTGTCTGGGCCCGTTCCCTCCTCCTTATTACAGTAAATTAAAATCCTCCTCAAATGTAATTGCTGACTACAGAAGTGACTTCCCAATCCCATCAAGTCTTAATTAGTACTTTAAGTTGGCTTTAACTTGCTAATCCGTCCCTGAGCAATCTGAATCTGGTCACCTCAGGATACCTGCTGGCTGCTCTCCTGCTAAGAATCTAAAGAGGCGGATTTATGTTCAGGATGTATTGTGTGAAAATCAATCTCTTTACAATGAGGTAAAGAGACCTTGACTTTATTGTAAGGATATTAGATTTTTGAAAAAAAAAAATATATATATATATATATATATATATATATATATATATATATATATATATATATATATATATATATATATATATATGAGTGGGACTTGAAGTCCAAAATATATATATATTTTTTTTATTTATTTTATTTATTTTTTTTCCAGTCTTGACAGAATACCAAGGACGTTGTTGGATTTATTTGGATTATATGGTAAAATTTAACTGTGAGGGAATGAATGAAGGGATCACCAATTCTCTATAAGCCATTTATTTCTTCATTTTTTTGGTCACATCTATACCAAGGGTATCTGCAATTATAGAGAGGTGTGCATCTCCTTTATTTCTTGGCTAGGTAAGCTAAAATACAGCATGTCACGAAAGTGAGTACACGTCACATATTTTTGTAAATATTTTATTATATCTTTTCATGGGACAAGACCCACACATACCTATTTGTGCCTAAACTGCTGGCAGCAAAAATGAGTACACCCCTAAGTCAGAAAGTCCAAATCATGCTTAAAGTGTCATCATTTTGTGTGGCCACCATTATTTTCAAGCTCTGCCTTAACTCTCTTAATCTTGAAGTTCAGTAGATCTTCACGGATTGCCACTAGAATCCTCTTTCACTCCTCCAGGACATCATTTTCTGCTTGAGGATGCCTCACAGATCCTCAAAAGGGTTCAGATCTGGAGACATGCTTGGCCAGGCCAGCACCTTTGACAAGGCAGTGGTTATCTTAGAAGTGTGTTTGAGGTCATCATCGCATTTGAATACTGCAGTGGACTGGAGCACTGAAATGAATGCTCTGCTTAAGTATGTCACAGTACATGTTGGCACTCACGGTTCCGTCAGTGAACTGTAGATCCCCACAGCCAGCAGCAGTCATGCAGGCCCAAACCATGACACTTGAGAAATGGTTTCATTTGAGTCATAAAAGGCTTGTGAATGGTGCAGTTGCGTCTCCAGAACCTGCTAGTTCACTAGAAGAATAAAAAACTTTACTTTTCACACAGCCCTTCTATCTTCTTGGTGTTACGTCTTTGTGCAATGGAACTGCCCATCCATCACCTTGGATTTACACCTCATGTGTCTCTGCTGTGCTGCGCACTTTACCGACAGAAATCAGCCATCACTGGCCGCGCTGATTTAGTGCATGGACGTCAGTGCATCAAAAACTCCCAGCAGACTTCCAATCCAAAGTTGACAGTTTCTGTGAGTTTGATGAAAAGCAGCTGAACACAACATGTCACCAAATCAAGTTTGACAATTTCTAGATACTTGTAACTTATACATGAGTGTGACTTGAAGTCCAAAAACTTTTCCATGATCAGTGAGTCTGATTCCGGTAGATATTGCTGTTTCTAATGTTCATTCTCAAAATGAGTCATTGTGAAAGGGAAGAAAATTCATATTTCTATGCAGCAATAGAACACATACACATCTGCAAGTCAATATATGGAGAGTTTGTGTTTGCGAACTTAGTCTGGAGCTGTTCTAGTTTTGGTTAGAGGTTCCCTAATTTACAGTAATCTTATCATTCTTATGTAGTTCCTTCCTCACCTAATGATTTTGAGGGATTGCACAGAATATTTGGAATATCTGTCAGTTGTTTATGCTCCCGCGTGTCCAACAGTTTCCTTATTTCGGTCTTAATTTTCCCCTAACTCCATATGGCACTCTAGACAGTTCACCTGCAGGCTGTGGCAGAGCTATGTGGCGAGAATGATCGGATCCAGCTCGTCAAGCGCAGCCAGCCAAAGTCCTCGGGCCTAACCTGTCATTTTTTTTTCAGATGCTGGCACAGCTGTTTGTGCAAACCCCCTCTCCCCGCTATACTTCAAAGAAAACATTTCAGCACAGACCAAGGAAGTTGGTTAAGATCGCGAGTGAATCTGTGACACACGAATTTCAGCCTTAAAGTTGCCAAGGATACTGGAAGAGTTACGTTTGGCTTGCAGGCATTCGTAAATTGCACTCCCAAAGAAAGCCAATATTGTGTTTGGGATGTGTCATTCATACTGTAAAATTCTGAGGATGTCTGCTTGTTTTCTATTTGCTTTTATTTGCAGCTTTTTGTTCAGCTGGCGCTCATTCATCCTTTTGTGTGTGTGCATGTATACATGCAGAGTGGAGTCATCACCTCATGTTTGCTATGATTAGAGATGGTCTCTTTAATTCCACTTCACCACATGTTGGGATTCATTTGCGTTCTTTGTCAGGAGTTAATGGAGTTTTGCACGGCTCGCTCTGAAAGTCTTTGAAGACACCAGACCTGATGATGTGATGTGTATACAGCCGCCAGCACTATTGCTTCTGATTGATTTGTTGTCGTTTTGGTTTGCTCTATTGTTTTGTTTCGCTTCATTTTTGTCATATTTCTCATATTTGAATAGATTCCCGGATGAAATATCATTCTGAGTTTTTTTGTTTTTTGGTTGTTGTTTTTTTCATTACACATCACTGCATCTATCAAAGACTACAGACACTTTCCCTCTGTTACTTTTTCCCCCTCAGCACAAATAGAAACATTATAGTTTATATTTCTTCTTTTTACTCACTGGATAGTTGTAAACAAAGTTCTGTGTGTGTTTGTCAGCACCCTACATGATTACAGATACTGACAATAATATTACCCTTTTTCAAAGAGTTAATATTGGGGATTAACTTGCACAAGCGAAAGCGCAGACAGTTATGTAAAGAAATCCAGACTTTTTCATCGTATTCATTATTTATTATTAAAACATTTTTTACGTTCTGTCATGGTGGAACCACAAACATCTGCATTTTTTTAATTGTACTGTAAGTGATGGAACAACAGTATTGCGTAACTGTAAAAGTGTAAGGAAAATATATGTTATTTCCAAATTAAAGATTGGACACATAGCATCTATGAAAATTAGTTTGGACTATAGCCAGACAATCTAAGTTAGATTTAGATCTGACTTTGTGTGGACCGTTCGACCTCATGAATATGTCTCCTAAATACCCTATTACTTACCTCTGAGTGTAAGTTTGATTGAAGGTGAATCACCATCTCAGGACTAATCGCATTAAATGATGGTGACATGTTGCACATGGTCTGTTCAGGGTGAAATGCAGTGTTTTTTTCTACACTAACAAGTAATACAGTCTAATTTTGGTGTCATCCGACCAGACTACCTTCTTCTTGGTTTGTTCCGACGGTACTACTTATTTTTTACTTGAGCGAGGATAGATTGGAGGAGGGCATTACTAATTATCATCTTCTCTATAGTTTCTCCCACATAAACTGTGGATCACTGCTGTTTCCTTTCTCTTTCAATTATGCACTACTTTTTTTTGTCTATCATTTTAACCTCCTTACATGAAAGTATGTGGTTGTAAAATGAATGTGGGAAAGTTTGAGGTGTATTGGTTTCATGGTAATGAAAGCTGTAGTTCAGGGTTGCACATCTAATCTTTATGCAATATTGTCTCTCGTTATGATCTCATTACATTGTCAAAACATGCACACTTTTAAATATTATATATATATATATATATATATATATATATATATATATATATATAAAGTATGAACTCACAATCTGATATATTTCATGAAGTTACATTGAGCAGGCAAAAAAAAAAAAAAGAGTTATGCATTTGAATATTGATTTTTTGACTTCTGGCTTCACGCTGAGCTCTCTGCGATATTTCCAAGAAAGCGAAAAGCGAAACTTCATAAGCTCAGCAGAGACGGAAAGCTGATGATTTCCACAGAGGCATTCATCATGTTGTGTCACAAACACACACATACACAGAAGTAAATACATCCTCATACACGGTGCCGTCTTCTTGGATGTGACATTATAGAGAAGAAAGCCAGAAGATCTTTTTTTTTTTTTTTCCCCAGTTTGATTATCATATCAGGCATTGTTTACCCTCAGGATGAACATTCACCTAATGACTTATATAAACACACAAACATGTTGAATTCTTCTTTTTGAAATGTTGCCGCGCTGCTATGTAGAAGTGCAATAGGTCCTCAATTATGTTTTAAATAAGTTAGCCTCCCTCTATCCAATTTCAAGCCCTGGAGCAGCTCGCAGTTCTGTTTTAGTAATTATTTCAGAACAAATTAGTTTTCCATAGTTGCTTTTAATGTGTCTGAATCAGGCAAAACTGGATATAGAGGCAGTTTAGGAGTCTCTTGGTATTTACAGAGTGCGAAAACCTGTATTTAATTGAGTGAATCAATAAGTGCTCTAATGCACTGTCAAAAGACGTGGAGAAATGAGCAATCTGTTCAGCTGAGCCCAGGTTTTAAGCCTTGTATCATTTATTCTGAGTGATGAATGTATAAATTTAAGGTTTTTAGAAATGAAAACAAGTTGTTGTAGTGAATTCATCCCTGGAGGGGTTTTGAATGGGAAGACTTAATGCTTTGCTTAGCTCCACTGCCATTTCATGCATTTTAAGTTAAAATGGCATGTCTACATTTTTCAAATCAAAAGCCCCTTTTCTACTTCATACATTTTTAAGAACATTATGCTTTTTTTTCCATCATAGCTGTGCGTGTGTGTATGTTTTTTTTTTTACCAACGTCTTTCCAGAACTAGCCTAAATCTTTTACAAAATGTTATTTTCCTCACTTTTAAGGACCTGCTCCTCACATTTCTTCCCCATACAAGCAATACTTCCCTCCCTTTAGTAGTCGCTTAAAACGCACCATTATACCTGTAAAGCAGACATTCAGCGTGGCCCGCTGTAAATCTCCTCCAACGCTGTTTCACAGTTATTCTACATCGCAGCACATCCAGATAACCTGGAGGGCAGGAATAAAGAAATGCTCAGAAAATTAGCATTAGTGGATCTTTTACCCCCATTCCCCACAAATGAGAGCCAGACCATTAACATTTGTGTGTTTTCATTATGTAAATGGTGTTAGTACGTACTCACAAATTGCCAACAGGAAAGCAATAATTTTCTCCTGGTGATCATAATGTTTCCAAGTGCATCGTCTTGATTATGACACACTAATTACATATTGCCTCATCTCTTTTCTTTTTTTTTTTCTTTCTTCTGTCTTGCCCTACAGATTCAGAAAAACCAAGGATCTCTAATGGTAAGTTTTATTGCTGTGGAATAGGATGCAAGAAGCCAGAGGTCTCCTTCTCTGCATATAGTCTGTCACTCTTGGTTGACTCTCTCATTTAAAAAAAAAACTCACTCAGATTGGATTTTTGCAGCAAATTATTAGATTATGCCTAAACTGCTGGTATTACATTAGGTGCTATAATGGAATAATAAAAACCCTGCTTTGCCTGAGCTTGCTGCATGTGATTAATCTTAGTACTTTTTTTTTTTTTTATCACACAACTGATTTCCCCTATTGCCAAGAAATTCCATGTAGGCTAACGTTTCTCTCCCCCCCCCCCGACTCCTTCTGCTTCTCCTCGTCAGCCTCTCCAGTTACTGCAATGCATCGTTGATGAGGTGAGTCGCCTTCTTATGTGCTTCTGCATCTAAAGTCAGTCCTAATGGCCCGGAAAGCTTATATTTTGTTTCCTAATGAAGCAAACCACTCAGGCGGCTTTGCTCCCCATTCACTCAACCCTTCACCCTATGCAACAGCCTCCGGCAACAGACGTATGCACATTACTGTAGTAGAGCCTGGACTCGTCACGAGTGACAGCCGCACAAAAACACAGTTCTGAATTCTGTGGACTACAAGAGCCAGAATTATGTCGTAGCAGGATTTTTTTTTTTTTTTCCCTGCCTCTGTTATGTAAAAAGGTAATGGCTGTCTTGTAGGTGGAGGTTGCGTTCTTGTTTCTGAGAAAACCTGTTTGAAATCAGGAGTACATGGGAATATAAGACTAAGCAAAATCGTAAATAAAATATGCGGCGATTTTGAAAGAAGACATTATGTTTTGCGTAGATGTCACATGCCACAAGATGAGGCCTTGAAATTTATCCAGAGCTGGGAAATGTTTTCAGTCCTGTTTGTCCAACTGTATTCGCTAGTTTATCCATCCATCGAACTTTCCTTCTTTCCTCTTTTGCTTCCATATTGATTCAGTAAATGAATTGTGAACTTTTGTGTTTGATTATGAACTCTTTAGTTGAATTTGTATATGAAAATATGCAGAAATCCTAACAAGTGTTGGATCAGCTACTCATCCTCTTGAGAATAGGCTTCTGTTACCAATTAAATCTAAAATGTCACTTTTTTGTGCCAGACTAACACACAGGGTAAACCCACCTAAGCATGTTTGTTCTTTGATTTATTGCCATGCTGTCGTCCTCATGAATACTGTATGTGAGCGCGCACTGCCCCTCATCAGAACCAGCAATCACATTTTCTTCATTTTTTTTTTCCCCAGCGCTTTTTGCTGACATTCACTAATAGCCAAAATGCCTCAACAACAACAGCCACCCACTGCCCCCATCACCAGCCATATTGCACATTAAACATACAGTGTCACTTGTCCTTAACTGCCTATGGATTGGCCGTAATTAATAATTAAATGCTTTTGGTTGTAATGGATTGACCTGGGCTGAACTGTTCATTAGTCAGCTAGACGTAGCGATCACTCAAACTATTTTTCCCGTGCCCTTTGCTGTCTCCCCTTGAAGGGAGAGAAAGCGCTGTGTTGTCCCTGCCGGAGCAGCAGAGCCTTACTGTCCCTGCTAATTTGGTGCCTTCAAGGAGGAGACAATAGGATAAGCGCTGTCTAGAAAGATGGAAGTCACTTTGAGAGAATGTGTATCCTGACTAATTAACTATTTAGCTGAAGTACATTGGTAATCGTTGAGGCACAACTAGAGTGCGGATGCTGGGAGAGCCCTACTGGGTTTATTTGTGTGTTGAATATTAAGTAGAAACCTAACAAATTTGGACATTTGACACATGGCAGCAGAAATGTAGGTTTTGTTATCAAAGCAAGCAGAAAACAAAAAATCTGTTTATTTCCCATATTTTTGTTGGGAAAATGAAATGAAAGTTTACTGGTGAAGAAATCCCAAGAGCTAAAATTTACAGTATCGTTGTTAAGATATGCTTTTTGCTGAATGAGGTAGTCATTAATTATAATAAAAGCTAAAGTTCGAGCTCCTCAGATATGTTTAATTTCATGTTTTGAATTTCTTTGCAGGCTTAGAAATAAAAGACTTGCTAGGAGTTGAAAGAAATCCTGTTTTGATTATGCATTTTACCTTATAATGCATCAATCATAAAACTAAACTTGCTTTTGTGTTTAGTAAAAGTTCAACAAAGATCAGGGACATAAGCTTTGAAATATAAATAGGTTTTTATTTTTGTAATGTCTTAATTTTCTACTGACTTTATTCTACTACCTCCATCAAACAGCCTGCAGCGTGTTTTTCTTTTGTACTTATTGTTTGTTACTTTTAATGGCTGAATCTGAATTACAGGCAAAGAAAAATCGGAACCAGTGATTCAGAGGAAAGATGAAGCTGTTATTGGCTGGTCTGAAATGAACTGGGTGCGACTCTACCTTTGACTGAATTAGTGAAAGATAGAAACTTTTATAAAAAAACTCTTCATATTATTTCTATTACAAGAAATGCCTCAATATTTTTAAAGAAACCACTGAACGATATTAGAATCATCATATTTTTATTATTTCTCTCAATAGAATGAGTCAGAGATGTCAGTGTTTTATCTAAAAGTTTCTTAGAGGGATTTTTTGTTTCAATTACATCTAAAATATTATGAAGATGACATCTTGGGGTGTTTTCACACCTGGTTGTCCGGTAGATTCTGTTCGATTGGGGACCAAAATTACAACAATTGTTACATTTTCAGCTAGTACGGTTATTTTTCACACTGCACTGTGTTAAACAAACCAAACGAACCTGCCAGCAGACTTTATTGTAATTTTGCTACACTTTTCAACATTGTCTTGTATTAAAGGCCTTGAAAAACACTGATAAAGATGGTAGACAGACCAGAGGAAAGCAAATAAACTGTTATTACATAGCAAATAATTGCTGCTTTATTAACCTTTATGACACAGAGAATGGGGCTCGTTTAAGACCGCATGTATGTTTAATTGACGTTAATGTAGTTACTCTTCACTTAGATTGTTTTAGTGTGTCCCTGAGAAAAACGCTCGCGCCGCTGAGCCAAGGTCTTAAATTGGAAGTTCTCTGCAGTCGTTCGCTCCATCTGTCCGCTGTCCTCTCTCATTAATGTGCCGGCTCTCCTCTGTTTGTTGAATAGCAAGCGGCTTCGCTAATAAAGAACTCCCACTTTATTCTCAAGCCTGTAATTACTGATCTAATTTTGCCTAATAATTGCTTCATGGCAATGACATGTATATTTACTCGTACCCTCGTAGCACGCACGCACGCGAACGCGCCGTCTTACAGTGGAGCAAATTGACAAGCAGAGGAATAATTTAAACAGACCAGTCACTTTCATCAGCCTGCTTGTCTTTTGTGCCATCGCCTGCTGCCACATCAAAGCTGCAGCAGTGTTGCGCTCAGCTGGAAACATGAATAAATGCATAGTGTGTTTGTTTCTGCGAAAAAAAAAAAAGGTGCATTAAGGTGCTTGCAGATATGCGAGGAGTGTGGACGGAGGTTTAATCTGCACAAAGGATGCGTTTACTTGCTTGGTCAACTCTTTGAACATACTCCGGGTTTAATTTTGAGTGTGCATGCAGACTGTAATGCCTGTCCGGGGTTTCACCATCTACAGTCGGGCTTGTACTGTGTGGTGCTCAAGGGCATTTGTTTGTGGGTGCAGGTTTTGTGTATGCGCTATGATATATTGTTCATCCAAGCGGTGACGCGACTGTGAAGTGCAGTGAGATTATGAGGGAGCCGTTCCTTTGTTAATTTAAATGGGTTCATGCATCATGCTTTGCGGGAGGCTGCCGATCAGAGCATTAAGGAATGGCGAACACAGCCCAGAGGTGTTTTTACTGGCACAGCAGGGTTGTGCTTGTAAAGAGGTCTAATTTTTGGCATTTGAATAAACGACTGGCTTTGAATTCAGATATTAAGGTTTCGTGTGTGTATATCTACATATATAAACAATTAGTGTTTTGTTTTGTTTTTTTGTTTTTTTTGTGTGCAGATCTCTGGAATTAGGATCTACTAAATAATCCACCTACCAACTAACTTTTTCAGATTTTTCCTCTTAAATCTGATTTAAGTTCTATTCAAGCCCACATTACCTTGTTTTATGTTGCAGTAGTTCAAAATTGATTAGACCTTAAAAGATGGAGGAGACAAAACTTTGCTTCACTTCTTTTTCTCTGTTGGAATTGACTACGATAGCTGCAAATACGAGAAAAAGCCCTATTTGTTTTATTTTACTGTTCTGCTGAGAGCACAGAACAAGAACAGGAGCAGAATAAATGGAACAAAATGAAGTAATGAGGTAAAGCGACGGTTGCACAGATGGTTTGCATGACATGCTTCAGAGAGCCAACATTGACAAAGTACACGTCAAAAGATGGGCACAGGGTTCAGGTCGTGGGCCTTTTCTCCCAGTTTTTAGTTGGTTTTAATTCAGACATGCATAATAGAGCATTTTAGAGGTAGATAAAACAACCAGTAATCCAATGTTATGTCTGCCAACTTTCTATGGATTCATATATACTTTTTAAATGTGCTACAGCTATAGCACATTTTTGAAAAGTCAAGTTTATTTTTATATTTTGAATGTATCTTAGTGGGTGCATCCAATGTGTGTTTAATTGCTGCACAATCTTTTTTTCCAGTAATTTGACACAGGAAGATATCCTACAAAGCTGGTTCCCATTCTGCATTTATCAACTGGGGAACAAAACACTGCCATGTTTTAAAAGCAACAATATATAAAAAAAAAAAAAAAAAAACCTCATACATGAATACCTTTCCTTCAGAAATGTGGCCTTGATTTGAATGACCTGAAGAGGTTCACAGCAGCTTTTGTCATGTTGGTTTCTTTATCTGGTTTCATCTTTCTGTGAAATTTGATGGATTGCTTATATTTTAAACCTAAAAGCCTCTTCAGATCCTGATTCCTTTATTTCCTCTTCACCCAGCGCACGACTGGGACCAGAAAATGGCCCTGACATTTTTTGGTCATGCCGGCCCACCATGATTATGTCTGCAATATATGAAGGCACGTGAAATACCACAGGATAGATCTACACATTTTGGGGATTGAAAGATTAAAATTAAGTGCAGCACCCTACGATTGCAGGAGTAACGATGTCTAACAATGTCTACTCCCAGAGACTTTCATATCGGCCACAGTGTCACAGTTACCATCTTTAAATGAAAGTGGATGTCAAAGAAATTTCAGTTTTATGAAGAATGCTTTTTATACAAATACACAATTGTGCCCATAATGAAACTATGTTTAATTCAAAGCAATGTTTCATTAATATTAGATGATGATAATAACTGTAAGCTGTAACACCTGGAGACTGGAACTTTATGGCAAGCTAAAATAACTAATGAAGCGGTCTTCACACGGACTTTGCATTGACTTCCATTTATTTTTTAGATGAATCTCAGCGCTGACCTTTACCCTAAACCTAACCATTAGCAGTATATGATCCTAAACCTAATCTAAGCTAAGTTCACTCCATAGACCCTCCTTAGGCCCAAAACCCGGGCTCCCTAAGAAGTTACACACATGGAAGTGGTGTGTTTGAGGGGTTGTCTTTAAATACATCCACAGTTGTGCTGCAGCAGCTTAGTCATGACATCATCATCATCATGTGAGCATTCCCAAATGTCTTAAAGGCTTATTGAGCTTGGTGTGTGTACATTTCTGACCTAGCAGAAAGTGAGAGTAAAATATTTTTTTTTTTCTGTACATGAATTGTTGTTTTCTATATGAATGGGTTTGTTTCCTCCTGCAGGACCCTCCAGTTCTTCCCGTTGGACAGTTCAGTGAAAAGTTTGTTCACTTCATCACTCAGTGGTGAGTCAGACGACCAATATTTTTAAATTATTTGTACTTAAAACACTTTCAACTCTGTGTGCTCCAAGTTTTGGGTGATTTTATATTACATTTGTGTCGTTTTTGTGACCAACAAAAACCGACGGCTCTGACTCCAGTGCGTCAGACTGAACAGTTCAAAATCCCGCAGGCCATATTTGTTGTGAACGGGCCAAATGATCCTGAATGAATCAAGGGTATTATAGTGTTTAATGGCATTAAAGTGCATGTCCCCGTGTGTGTGTGTGTGATTTCATTGTGTCGTAGTTGGCTTGAGCCATAATATATGGGGCTGCTAGCAATGGATTGAAAGCTGTCCCTTTGACAGTGGCTGCTTTTCTAATGCGCGAGGACAAAATCCAGTGTTTACCCTGTTTTGCCTCTGATTCATTAGCCACTTGTAACCTTTACAGTTAGGCAAACATTTACATGCACTCCCAAACCACATGCATGCTCTGTGTATGAGTGTGTGTGCTCAGCGCTCGCCGGCAGACCACGGCAGCTGCTGTTTGTCCCCCGTGGCGGCTGTGTTTGCTCACACAGGACACCTCTCTGCACAGGTGCTCCGTCCAGCTTTGGTGCAGCGTTTGTACTCTACTGTCTGACTATTCTTAGACGGTCATGGCCCTTTCATTATGATACATAAAGCAGTTTCACGACTAACTGCACACAGTCCCCCGTGTCGGTCATTCTGACGGATCACAGTAAACACAATATGGAGGACACGCACACACACACAAACACAAATTCTCTAATTATGTGGAATAAATTACCTGTGTTGTATGGTTATTCATTCTTTCTTTTTTCAGCATCTGTGGCATGAAGGATTTCGTAGAAAGACTCCTTTCATGTATCAATTTATTAATGAAAGTATACATATATTAATAGAACAAAAACGGCTCTTTTGCACTTTGCAATACAGCGAATGATGACTGGATAAACTCTCCGCTTGTTCTCTCTTTTCTCAGCATGCGAAAGAACCCCAAGGAGAGACCCGTACCTAACAATCTCCTGGTAAGTTAAACCGAGACTGTCTATTAAACCGTCTTCTGAGGATATAAAAACATAGTTTTTTGTTTTTGTTATAAATGTGTACAGATGGTGCCAACACTCATGTGTTCTGGTAGAGTTTCAAGTAGTTTCATCTGTGTCTTTTGGAAACGCGGCTGTGTTTCTGGCAGTGATTGAGGCGTCTTGGGTCAAGGACCCGGCATGTTGGTAGTAGCGTGTGGAAACAACATGAATGAACTTTTTGCTACCAAAAAAAGGATTTCATATCACGGAAAACCTTGAGGGAGGTTGGAGACCTCCTTCAAGAGTATTTCTTTCAATTTTTCCACTTTAAAGGCCGTCACAAGTGAACCACACCTGGTTTCACGAGATTCACATCATCTCTTTGTTGAAAAAACTTGGTTTCACAACCTTGTAAAATGTGATTAGTTGCCATAAAGAAATTAAAATAAAAAATTAAAGCGCAGTTAGTGTCTGCCAAGCGTTGCACCTAAACAAAAAGAACGACAAGTTCTTCATTGCTTTATCGTATTTTTAAATCCAAAATCGGTTTTATTCAGTAAAAGTTGACTGATAGGTTTAAGTCTTAGGTAGAAACTGCTGTATTTGTTTGGCATTTCATTAAAAAATACCAGGTTTACCCAATTATTAGCATTAGCATTGAGAATAATTTCATTACAAGTTTACATCAAATAGTTGGGTTTCTTTGCACTATTTAATTCATAGTTTTTTGTTTCATTTCATATAGGTAATTTGTTTTTTAGAAAGAACAAGTAAAAGTAACAAAAACACATCAGTAAATGTTGTCCTTGAAATATTAGGGGAAAAAAAGACAAATATAAAGAATCCCATTAAATCAAATTTTGGCAAGCAAGATGAGTTTTTTTTTTTTTTTTTTTTTTTTTTTTTTAAAAATTTTTATTTTTTTTTTTTTTTCCCTATTTAAATTTTGGGGCTCTTTTATTTGGGAATT
>NW_015113729.1:229943-237441 GCF_001443285.1 Poecilia latipinna
TTTTTTTTTTTACTTAAAATATCTAATTTGTTATTTTATTGCCTACTTAAACTTTAGGGCTCATTTAATTGGGAATGATTTTGGCAATAATCAGAACAGCACCAGATTATCTGAAAAAAAAAATGAAAAAAATGGCGACTTTACCAAGTTTTTGCTCTTTCTGTCTCGTCTGACAGCCAAGCTGACACGTCTCTGGCCCGGTGTGACCTCGACATTTTTCTCACTTCTGGCATTAGCACTCGAAGCCGGACATTTACTCTAACGGGCTTTTAAGAGTTGCAACACGGTCAGGATTCTGCGTGAGGGAGCAATGACAGCGACTTGCGGGTCCACAGAGAAACGAGTGCTGAAGGCTGGCGTTGCCAGAACAGAGTGCTGCAAGGTGTAAATGCAGAGCCGCTAGCAGATTGCATGTTCTCAGTCTCGCACCAGAAAGGAGGAGTAAAGTGAAATGTTGGTCGAACAGGGATTCCAGATTTATTTGCTGCTTTAAATATCGATTTCCGTTCACGCGGAACTTTCCATCGGAAAGTAAGTGTTGCTTCTCATCGTTCTCGCACATTTTAACCTCTTAACCATGTTTTATTGCGTTCCACAAAGCGCACGCAGCAAGTTTTTAATTTATAAAACGCACCAATTAGATATCAGGTTGTAATGTTCCCTTCACATTGCACACAGGATTGAAGATTCGCCCAAAGCGTCACTCTGACCCCACAGACTTGTCCTCATAGTTCATCCTTGAGCTTTTTTTTCCCCCTTTTGTTTTGCCCTGGATAGTGTCTCTGATGCCCCACTTGTCCCCAAGCACAGGGTCTCCCCACTCTCTCCTTCTTCCTTGTGTACAGTCAGATTACTATATTCCTTTTATAGTCCAGATTTTGTCCTTACAGCTTTCACATTCTTTGGGTCGGGTCAGTGCTGTTCCAATGCAGCTGTTTACGTCGTCATCGTTCCTGTCGCCGTTTCTCTTTTTTTCCTTTACATTCTCGTTGTAACACGCTCATCTGTGATCCCTGAGCTGTTTGTTGAATGTTCTCTATTTTTGACTCCATCTTCCCCTCCATCCTGCTCGTCTTCTACTTTACTCATATATTTCTTTCCTTCCTGTAGGCCTTTCATTTCTTTTCCTGCACGATGACCTGAGATACAAGGTCACGGATGCCTGCCTGTGTGTCACCACTGTGCTGATTGTCTTTCTCTCTCCTCGTCTTCATTGGCCCTTTCCTCCGCACCTCTCATTCTACGTCTCCATTCCTCCAGCCTCCTGAGTACATTAAAACTCTTTTCCTATTCTATCTGTATGTTAATGCACCAAGTCACCGCTCCTCTTCTCTCCTGTGTCACACACAAAAAGTGCAACCATTTACTCTCACGTTTTTTTTTTGTTGTTTTTTTTTATCTATGGAAAATAATGTAGAAAATCACACAATAGCACAGGGACTGAGCAAATAATGTTGGTTTATGACTGTATACACTCACCTTGCTGCTATTTGTTTATCATTAGCTTTCAGCTTGTGTTCTCTCTTATCAGTTGCGTAGCTGTTCTCGATGCTATTGTTGTTTCTGGGACTACATCCCATTAGATGCTCTATGACAAGACAAACCTTTTCATCCTGCTGACTTACTTTATCAGTGTCCTAAATTAAGGCAGCTATTGAAAGGAGGTATATTTACTACACAACACAAATGTCTGAAAGAGCATTTACCTCAGCTAAGTCAAACCCAGTTCAGACCAATACACCTCTGTGAAAACTTTCTAGAAAATGTTGCCGTCGACTATTACTTTATCACAAAACCTGAAACATTTGTTGGCAGTTTTATCCCTCATTTAGTTCATCCAGGTGCATTTATCCATTTTACCATTTTCAAATGTAGCCCAGCAAAGATCAGGCTTAGTTAGCCCTGTGCCTCTAAAATGCGTTTTGCAGTTTTTATATAATGTATATATTGAAACAAAATAGTTTGTCTTCTTCTCATGATGTGGACGAAGTATTACTGTATTTCAGACGTAGAGTATCCTCACTTGAGAGCAACTGGAAAAATCTATTACGTCTTGGTCAACAACGTCCCTCCACTAGCCTGCACTTAGTTTCTATGGTAACCAGCCACTGTACAATCTTACGGTTAGCAATAGTCATCACTGTTTCTGTTACAGTTTTAGGTTTTATCTTAGATATACACGGCTGCAAAAGGATGTAGGGTTTGCAGTAGTCATCTGGACAGAAGGATCCCAGTTTCCACCATGCTAATATGTCCAGCTAGATTCAAAGACGTTGCTATGGAGATATTCCAAAACACTGTACCGAAGAGGTTATTGCTTGATAAATATCTTGCTGCTAAAACTGACACAGGATGTCAGTTTTAGCTACTAGGAGTCGTATCAGTCTTATTATCATATCAAAGGTCTGAAGAGTAAATTCTGTTTATCAGGAAATAAAATATTTTCTTTTAAAAATATGTTTTTTCTCAATTTAAAACATTTTGGTTGCGAAATGAATGAAAGATTGTGTTTTGTTTTTACTGACTGAATCAGTTTTAAACATGCGGTAATCACACTAAGATAATGACTAACAATACAGGAACAAGCAGGAAACGACTATTTAAAGCGAGACTGTGAAAGAGTTGGTCTCTATAAAGGTGAACTAAGGGTTTGCACACTATTTGGATGTCTAAATACGTGGCTGGAGCCTGAGGGAAGGTTTCGACGAATTCACGAAATGGAGATGTGCCCCAGCAAAGGAAAACCTGGAGGTCAGGTACCAGAAAAACAGCCTCATCATATAACCAGACAGGGAGTACCTCTATTTTTGGACATTCATTATTTACTTTCTGGGTACCCGCTTCGGCTTCTGCTCCAGTTTCAGTCTGATCTCTCAGCTTGGTCTCTCCTGGCTCACACAGCTGCTGTCTGCCCAGGGAGTTCACTCTGAGACTGGAAGGCTGTTGGATATTTTGTTGTTGCTCTCTTGGAAACCAGAATTGCAAACAATCCTCTCCTTACTGCTTACTTGGCTCGTGACAGTAACATCTAACTCAAAATTCAATAAAAGAGCCACAAAGACGGGGAAAGAAGCAAATATAAGTTGCACCTGACTATAAGTTGTATGACTAGCAAAACTATAAAAACGTATGACTTGTAGCCTAGAAAATTTCAACTATGTTGATCCACACTTTTAGTCCAGCTGAGTGGACAGAAATGTCCTTGCACTGTACTGACTTTGTGCTCAAGAAAAATGCACAAAAAACAGTGTTTTGCCACATCTGCATAAGATGGCATTAGGAAAAATAGGTTCTGTTTTTACAAACCTATTTGTTTTCCAGATTATAAGCAGGAACTGGCCCGAAGCAGACGTCAAGGACTCTGAGTACAGTGTAATTACCAGAGAATAAAAGGACAAGGTTACAATCTGTTGAGTTTTTACCTAATCAGATAATAGATCATAACTTTAAAAAGCTTTCACGTTTCACAAAATGCACTTAGTCATAATAACATCATTGTCATTGCTTTATGGACAGTCTCAAGAGCACAGACAGTAAAATTAAGATCACGTAGTTCAATCTAATGAAACCTGAAGGCTACTTCACTGTTCTTGGTCAGATTCACTATTCTTATTTTTACAAAAATATTCATGTTTTGTAAACATAGGTATGTTTAAGGACAGTGTTTGTGTGTTTGTTGGCAATGAAACACTGAGGTCTTTAGCTAATGTACTGCATATTGTTATGAAAGTTTCATTTAACTAAGGTGATGAGAACTGAATCCGTCGTCTTTGGGAGTTTTGTTAAATCTTGTAATAACAAGGGAACACTGTCATGTCAGCCATTTTTCTCAGCTCTCTGGCTGTTTGCACTCAAACACAAAACTTATTCTCTGTTTTGAAACCACACATCCTCTTCCCGCTCCACAAGATGACCATCACACACCAACAGTCTGAGCAAAGCTCCAAGTCACACCACTTTGTTGATATCTAACAGACACGGATGTATTTTACCTTAAGACTATTAAGTGTAGAAAAAGAAAATACAAAGTAAAAAGTGAAACTTTACATCACAAAATGCAACATTTCTTGCTTTAAATGATCCAGACAACACTCCTGCATACTGCTGCTCTCAAAACATGTGGTTTTCCTCACTCAGTCAGCTGGATGTCTGAACTGCAGCTGGTCATGCAGCGCAACGTAAAAAGCCTTTCAGTTTCTCTCATCAAAATTTAATTCTGACTCTATTAAACCAAACAAAAATGACCACTTAAAGCCAAAGTTTAACTTTTATTTTTGTTGAGCAGGAGAACATATATGTGTCATTCAGCAGCCGACGAACTTGTCTTTTCAGAGAAGTGGACTAATTGTCTGTCTTTAAACTCATTGGAATAGATTATTTTCTTATATGGCTCTTAATTTGTGCATCATAATATAAACATTAAACAATTCTTTAGGCCACTAGTCATCTCCTAGTGGCTTATGTACGAGTGCGTTTTTGGTTTCATGCTATAAAAAAAATAAATGGGGATAAAAAGACACTACTATGAGGTCTGACCTACTGCGGTTTTCTTTAATAACTGCAACACTGTTATAAAACAGATACTATGTCCTAAAAATACATATTTTTCAGCCTTGATTTAGGTTTTTTGTGTCGCCACAGAAAGTTGTATCTCCGAACTATCCTGAGTCTCCTGTAGTGGTATAATCACTAAAGTTGATGCATTCCACAATAAATTGTTCATTCATTTGAAAAGATCAACAGGAATATTAGATACACGTGTACTTACATGTGAATTAGTCTGAAAATTTGTTGTTAAAACTCAGATCCTGACACTTCAAACTCCACTCATCTCAGTCAGTCAACAATCTTTCCAGGAATCCGTGTCAGTGGTTTGATCAGAATGAAAGTGTTTCGATCAACAAATTCCTAAAATGACTCCCTTTGTGAGTTTTTTCAGAGTCACCAAAAGCACTTTGCTGTGATCCCATTGGAAGATATTTCTCAATGCTTCTTTCCAAGAATTAATATAACGAACCTTTCTACAGCTTGTGATTTTCACAGCATCGTTTCGGCGCCCCGTTTCTCTCTCTTTCCTCTCTGTCCCTTGGTCCTCCGCGACAACCTTCGCCTTTTAGCGCCCTTGTAAACGCAGCCGTCCATTCTGCTCGTCTATTCTCCGTCGTCCATGTGTACGCTGGCAGATACACTCAAATTTCTCAGCCCCAGAGAGACCAGATGAGCCCGTCGGTTTTTCACAAAAGAACCCCCTCTTTTCTCGTACTCGCCTCCAGGTTAATTTTGACTTGCACAAACGCACACATTACTGGGGGAAAAAATGGAGTCATTGAGCTTTATCCTTTTCCGTAGCACATTGAGGTCTCGTGCACATTTTTTTTTTTTTTTTTAGATCTTTTAGATCTGATGCACATTGTAACTTTACTTTATAGCCCTTTAATATTCACGCTGTGACATGAAACAATTTTTTTTTTCTTCAAAGTAAGAACTGAATGATAAATCTGATTCTCCGTTTGCGTTTTTGTTTCCAATAATTTATTGTCTAAGGAGGGATTTCTGTCATGAGTTGTAGTTTTTGAAAAACTAGTTTTAAAGTTTTAAGCTTTTCTCTCTCTAAAAAAAAACCCGTCTGAATGTTGACCTCAGTACATGTGCAAAAAGGCTTTTTTTTACATGCAAGCTTTTATATCATCGCACCTCCTGTGTCTAATCACTGGTGTCATCTCTCTTCTAAGCTTTTCTGTCAGCGCCTTCCCTGACGCATGTTTTCACATTTCACCCCTGGGTTTTCGTTGATGTAAACCCCATTGACACTTTGGGGTTTTGCAGCTGTTGTCAGTTTTTGTATAAAAACTGGATTTAAAACCATCGTAAAACGTATCTTATAATGAAGATCAAAGCTAAAAAGCAATTTGACAATAATTGCTAGTGTATGACAAACAATGTTGCTACACTTGCATAGTGGTTTGAAGTTGTTGAGATAATGCGAAAATGATTGACAAAAGCACAGAAAGTAACAGTATTTTAAAATACAACTGATAAAAAAAGAGAAGCTAAACCAGAATGATCCACTCATTTCTGACAGTGTTGTGTGATGTAATAGTCGCTGCAGTCTCAAAAGGGCAACACGCATTGGTGGGGGTCCATGTCAGAAAATGGCTTCTTACAAATTATAATCTTAAAAATTTGAATCATGAAAACCCACATTAGCAGCCTTTTGGTGCTGCATGCCACTTCTGAGTACAACATTTCTCCTGCACCATCTGATTTTCAATTGACGTCTCTTCAAAAAACAAACAAAAAAATAAACAGCATATAGGACAGTAGATGAGGGATTTGTGCTTCAGCACTTAAGACTTCCTATGAGTGTCCTAATCAAAGGTTGAAACGGATGCACTGTGGACTTGATAAGATGCATACATTGCTCAAAACAGGAAGTAAAGATAATCAGAGAATGCCTCTGCGACTTTTTTCTAGCACTTTGAGTTTGCAAGAGACTACTGTAAAGTTGTTGTTCAATCAATCCCACATTTAATTCAGTGGCATAAAACATAATCTGTCCACTGCACCACAAATCCATTCAGTCGGATTCAAGGATTCATAAAGTGCTTATTATCAAATGGTTCAAAACCAAGGGATCCAGCAGGTACCATAGAACACCCAAGTTCCCCATCTGCTGTAATTATAGGGTCCTTGCGTTAAACCCACCATATTCTTTTTATTGGACTTTTCTCTAGTCTGTAAATCATCAGACTTTGCTTGATCTGTTGTTTAGGCTGGTCTTCCATAACAGCGTTTTTGTAACAGTCCACAAGGAGTGCAGGCAGTGCTAGAAGACCACCAAGGTAGAACGTGGAGGCAGGTTTTTTTCTGTTTATATTGCTAAATATTACACCCGCTTCTGAAACACGCCTGAAATAAGAACTTCTAAGGTCAAACGTAGCTGTGCGAGTTGTCTGCAAAGGAATCCAATTCCTCTGTAGGTTCTTCTGTGACAAATTGTTCTGCTGCGACATTCGCTGTTTAAAATCAGAGCTCCTGGGAGCACTGTGCTCCTTAAGCGAGGGCGTAAAAGATTAATTCTTCACGTCCCCAAATCCTCTCGAGGCACCCGGCGCACAAAGGTAGATCTGCGACTTACCGTAGGACAGGGACGGAGTTGTGTATCGGGAAAAGGGGTGTGTGGACATTAAATGCACAGATTATCAGACGTTGAGGGTAAATGGCGTTGTAAGACACCTCAGAGAAGTTTGGACACATCACAGGTTGGACACGCCTAACGCCGACAAGTTTCCAGGGGGATGTAGTGATTAGCATGCAAATCCGTAAAGACCTAGTTATTCTATCTACCTCTTCACCTTTTTCTCTCTCTCACACACACACTCGCCATGTTGTCTCCAACACCATTCTAATGAGGTGATGACCAGTCCCTTGTTATAATTGCCCCAAACTGCTTTTAATTTCATCTCGGCGTATTAATCATGCACAGAGTTATTTAAAA
>NW_015113730.1:0-12754 GCF_001443285.1 Poecilia latipinna
GCTCTTGCTTATTATCGTAAGTTTACCCAACTAGTTAGAAAGGTGTGTGACGAAACCCAACAAATCTCTGTCACTGAACTAAATTGAACTGGTCTGAAAATGAATTTGGAATAACTAAAAAGGAGGACAGATAGTTTATTGGTATAATCTTTATTATTCGCTGGTTTTGACACACTTTCTGGACTGGAATTACAACACAGAATTCCTCTTAGAATGTTAATATTTGATGGGCAGATTTAAGGATAACATTTGTAAGGATCACAAAGCCACACTTACACCCATATTTCAAAAGTACTTAAAATCGTATGTTCTATTGCTATTTGTTACTATGGTTAGAGTTATTTGAAAAATAGAAATAGATATATTGAAAAATATTCTAAGCAATGACATTTAAGAAGATGCTTTTCCTTGATCAACAACATTTTCAGAAATGTTTAACAGAGATTCTGAATATGTTAAGAGTTAATTAGCAAACAAATAAATAATCTACATATATTTCAAAAATAAGTTTTAGTGTTCAATTCCAAGTTCAGGTTCTATGATTTAGATTATATAGAAATGAGCAATTAACAATTGCAAGGTAGAAGCATTAAATTATTTTAAATGAACCTTCAATGTCACTACATAATAGTAACATAAAAAATATGTAGCAAGTTTTTTATTTATTTATTATTTTTTTCTAAAGTCTCTAAACCTAAACCTAAAACACATACAAAATAAACTCTCCCTGGCATTCCATCTGTATTGCTGCTGGGCTTTGAGAGAAAATTCTCTTATATCTGACACTAAAGCAATTTGTTTTATTTGTGTTTCGGCCCAATAAAGTGTCAACTCTTGTCCTCACAAACTCATAAGACATTTTCAGCAGAAATAAAAGGAGGCAATGTAAAGATCTTTGCCAGAAAAGCATGGTTTTGACTGCGATCTATGATTTTGTTCAATAACTTTTGCTCTTTTTATCTTTTGGGACATCATGGAAGTCTCTACCTCTGTGTCATAAAGCTTGTCCCTACATATTTCTATTGAGGGCAGTTACAAACTGGTACCATGCAGCCAAAAATATCTAGTGGACTTCAGGAAAGCTATTACAACATCTAGGACACTCTAAAAGCTGGCTTTCCCAGATAATGGTTCTAGCATCGGTTTGCCTGTGTGTGTCCCCGTATGCTGCAGAGAGACATCGAAACACTATGGCTTTCAGTCTGTGTGTGTAACTTTGAAGAAATGAATGTTCAGCCAGCTATTGATTTTGGAAAAGGCTCTCACTGAGATGATGAGGAGGTGTGTCCTGTGAAGTGGCTATTATGTGAAATCAGTTGCTGTCGGCTGATTTCTGCACACTCTATATTCATTGCTTCCAGCTCTCTAAAATAGCCGAGGCTGCATCTCCTTAACATGGACTCAACTTAATTCAGGTTTAATGAACACCCCACTGACTGCAGATGGCTTGTAGGTATAGCTGCAACCATGATTCTTAAAAATATATTCTTTAAAAGTATAGTTCTTTTCCCCCAGTCATTTTCAGGATTCCAAATAAAATAAGTGTAAGGTGGTTGAAGAAATTTTTTTGTTTTGCTTTTACATTTGATACATGGTCTGAACTTGATGATAAACAATAATGATGTTCTTGTTATTGTTTATTATCTAGTCTAATAGATTCTTCTCTAATCTATTCTAGTCTAATCTATGTAACTTAATAAATAGGTAACTGAGATGAATGTTTGGGCCTATCTTCAACAGTCAATCGATGTATATCATCAGACTTTCCATGGTAATTATCGTCCTTTCTTCTCATGACATACCGAATGGAAGAATGTGAATATCAAGAAATTTGGGACTCAAAATTTACCATTGTGGTTTTGTTTAGTGTAAATCATAACATTTGGAAATAGCATTACCAGTGTTTAAAAAGCTTTTTTTTTTCTTCTTTTTTGTCTTTGAGATGTGAGTTAACATTCCCAGAAATCCCAAACTTTCCAAGTCTATCCTGTAGCATGTTTTTGGTTGACAGTTGATTAAAAGTACTTAATTCTATCAGATATTGTCTTGTGCACATCCTTTATGTTTTAAATGTGTAAATATGGTTGTGGAAATTATGAAAAGTGGTTTTGTTAAACTGTGATAAGTGGTGAACAAGGTTCATGAACTCCATTGAAAATAAGTTCTTAATCTCGGTGACATTGTCTTAGGTAAATGAAAGTTAAATAAGAAAATAATTTTTGGATTTTTTTCTTTCAATCACCTGATATTGTTTTTGAAAAAATGGAATGCCATGTTTGGTTAATTCTATTAACTGTCTACATATTCCAACTCTGCTTCCTTGTTGCTTTCTAACAGTTTCTTTTTAACTGCTTGGTAACAGACACAGAAACAAAATAAATAAATAAAAAATATGCAAACACATACATATGATCACAACTATGAGTCATTTAGAATGCCTTGATTAGTTAACTAAAATGTATATGTTTCAGAGTGAGAGCCAGAGTAAACAGAGATAACCACAACCATTTATGGGGAACATGCAGATGCCACCCATAGGGCCCTAAGTAGGGTAGAACCCAGACTCTCATGCTAACAACTGCTCTAATGTGTAGCTGTAAGGAACAAAGTTTACGGAAATACTTTACCCATGTAACTTAGGTCAAAGTTGACCTTTGAAAGCGAACTGATGAGGTTTCAAACAGCCTGTGTTCCGGCTGTTGACATTTGACATGAAATTCCTTCTAATTCTTGAGCAGCTACATAATAATTACTGCAGTTATACAACCTGTCCTCAGGCTTGGAGGCTTGACCTTTCTGCAAATAACATGTTCATCTCCCTTAATGCGAAAGCAGGCATGTCATTTCCTATTGTGCCTCCAAACACAGCAACTAAGATGTCATCTTGCATCAACTTGCATATACTTGGGCTACTCTGAGGGCATGTACTGTGTGACAGATTAGTTTTGTTGGTTTTTATCTCTATAGAAGTTATCCCAACTGGCAACATCAGAGAGAATAACAGGGCTAATCAATATAGCTTGCTAGCAGATCTTAGATGTTTATGTTTGGTTCCAACTTTTGCTTTGTACCTCCCGGAGTTTTGAAAGAGATTGATTCAAAGAACTCCTCGCACAACAACTTTAATAACACAAACACATAAACACTCTACCATTAGAGTTGTGAAGGGTAAGAAGAAACACAGATTCAGGTTCGATCCCCTCTGACCACAGTCTGGCCTAATGGGAATCGTATGGCTGAGTGCACCACACAGCACACAGCGTCAGGATGTATGGCCACCTAGTGAGAGTTTTCCACCCACAAAAATGAAACATGCTGAGAAGAAAACTGTGGCTATGTTGCTGCTCGACACGCAGAGAAAGTATTCAGCTCTGGATTCCCTTCACTCTTCACAAAGCACAACTGTTAAGAGTTACTTTTAATAATATGCAGTGACTATTTTAAATAATAGTCTATTGACTATTTTTTTTTCTGGTGCAAATTATTGGATTTGTGTTTTGCTGAAGTTTAATGTGAAAGGAAAAGAGTTTGTGCAATGTTAAATAGAAAAAAAAAACCCTGAAATTGTAGTTTTCATGAATTATGTTCAGCAACAGTCCAAAAGAAATTTGAAACATATGGTATAATGCATATTATTACCACACCGCTATCTAAAATCTAGGGCAACTAATTACCTTGATAAACAACCTAAAATTCAGATTTTTAGTTCTAAAATAGTGTTGAAACATGGATAGTTTTCTTTTCCCTCTATAGGTTTGAGCCATATTTAATGGGTTTATCACTTAAAATAAGAACACATGTTGAAGTGTATGACAATAACTTGAAAGAAAATGTGCAAAACCCCAAGAGGTATGATGACTGGATATTATTTCTCCACTGTTCTGCACTATCTTGGCTATTTTGGATTGGTATTGTGAAAAATATGCCATAATATGCTATTCCTGAAGTCCTCCTTTCATGATTATTCTTCTGAATACACTTTATTATTTGAGGTTGCATGTAACATAATTGTAAACAAAGCTGCTCGGGTTTGACCAAATTGAGGTCCAAAGTAGATAAAATACCAACAAATAGGGAAATATATAGAAGATGAAAAGCAAAGCATAACGCAAGATGATGATATAACTCTAGGGAAACAGTAGTCTTTTATTAAAAGCAAACAAGCAAAACAAAATAAAACAACAAAACAAAATAAAAAAATGTTTTTTTTCCTCGTATGTTAAAACATAATTTCCATGGCACAGCATAATTAGGTGTCTTCTTTTTCTTTCCTTAATATTTTGTGTTCAGAAGCATAAATTAATGATGTATGTAATCTACATCAACCTCACGTCCAGCCTCCGGCCTTGGAGTGCAATCATGCACTGCAGCTGCATGATGCATCCAGCCTCCTTTCATTAAAAAGGCTGCAAACAGCCCCGACATTTCTTCTGATGGACTCACATCTAGTTGGTACTGTGGCAGTCCATCTGACCCGCTTGGCTTTGTATTAGCATTAGACGGAAGCCACTCTGAAAGGCACGAGTGGTCTCTTGTTATCCTCAGAGGGTCCCACATATTCAGCCTCGAGCTAAGGGCAGAGGCAGAGCAGTGCCTTGACAGACAGCACCGCTCCTCCACCATTCTCCGCCCATGAGCACTGACAGCTGTCAGCTACCTCGGCCGTCACCTGTTTTCAGCTGACATAGGCATGCACATGTGTGTAAAGAAAGAAAAAAAAAAAAAACATGCATGAAGTCACAGAGGAGCAAGTCAGTTCAGGCTCTTAGCCCAGTCAATCCCTGGTTTTATGTGGTTCACTCTTATGCTACCTCTCTCACTAGTTTTTCTCCCTCTCTAAAGGCCGGGGATACTGAGTGTCAGCCACCCGTGAGATGAGCGATTTAGTAATTGTGCACTTGGCAGCACAGGCATTTGGGTCTCTGCAGTACTAGTGGACATCGTGTCATATATGGGCTGAGAAACAAGTCAGCAGGGAGAGAAGGGAAAATAAAATAGACAAGATAAGCCAAAGAAAGGGAAGTCTGAAAAATAAATCTATGGAAATGATTGGACACAGAGATTACTTAAAAAAAGTGTGGATGCAGGCCCATCTTGGTATGTAGGTGGAAGCTTTTCAGTTTTGAAGACTAACAGCAGTATTGGTTTTAAATGGTGGGGGACCAGGGGTGAAGAGAAGGAGAATAGAAAAAAAAAGAAATGAAGGAAGAGATGGGGGTGGAAAAGCAGCAATTAGTGTAATTAGAAGACAAGCTTTAGCAAGCCACTGACAATACGTCACCTCTCATTACAAACCATAAGCAAACAGAGCACTCTAATTCAAGGCAGCACCCATTCTCCAGACAGTTCCTTGTGTCAATGCAGATTTTGTTCTCTAAAGTCATGCTTGGCTGCATACCATCGACTTGCCAATACAACACACAGTTTAAGATTCAAAATAAAGAGTCCAGTTGTGAATAGAGAGAAAAAAAGAGAAAGATAGAGAGAGAGAGACCTCAACTAGAGCAAAGTCTAGGTAGCATGCTGCTGAAGGGGAATGTAATGTCCGGAGGACGAGAAGAGTCTAGTTCAAATCCTTGGTAAACTAAAGAGGGACTGATTAATTCACATGAGGTAAATGAGTTGGATGTTTGCATAGTGGAGGTTCAACTAGAGAAAATAATGTTTGAACAAGTATAACATGACAGCTGCATTATTCTCTTCAGCAATGGGAGGATGTCATTTGAATACTATGAGTTTTGACTTACACAAAATATCTATTTTCTCTATAAATCGCCACATCCGTCACTATAGTGAATATTATGTGTTTAAGCTTAGAAAGTACCTGTTTTCTTGAAAAAAATACAGAATGTCACTACAAAACTGAAAGGTTTCTAACATCAATAATTAATGTACTAGTGAATCTTATTGAAGATGGCTGTGTGCAGGAGATACTGTTTTTTATTTATTTTTAAATGCTTGCTTGACTTACATGACTCATTTACGTCGTTGAATGTTTACACTGTTTCTAGAGTTGTTTTCATGGCAACCTAACTGCTTCTGTGCTGAAGGTCTTTTCTGTTTTGGAACCTATTTTTCGCTGCTTTTTTCTTCCTCTGGCCATTAAAACTTCACCACTGCAACATCAGCAATTTATAGAAACGGACATGTTTTCTCTTGCACAACTGTATATGTATATATTTTTTTTTATTTCCAGCTGAGTGTTACGCGACACGGGTATGAGGAGGAATGTGATTGTAACAAATCGGATTGCAAATGACAAAAATTGGCTATTTAATAAGCATGGTTGAGGAGTTGGACTCTGGTGTTGGGTTCACTTGACTAAGCAGACTGTTTGAACTCCTTGTGGGCCCAGCTTTGATGGCAGCTTTCATCCATCTGATGGCAGATTCTGGCAGGAGAGATAGAATCATATATGGCTCGCTATCTTCAGTCTAAGTGTGTTACAGTGTCTGTGTAATGTGTGTGTATGTATATGTCTGTTGCAGAGGATGGTTTTAAGCAAACGCACAATCACACATTGCACAAATCAATCTGAGGCACAGATAGACTGCCACGAATGAGTGGGCTCAGGGGGAGCCATGTGTTAACAACCGGTTATTAAATGCCAGATCTAAACTTCTCTTCTCACATAGCAATAATTTGTTTTATACTTATTCAACTTTTCTTTATATTTGTCTCCATAGCATCTGAACAGAGATTCTGTTGTTGGATAACAAAGCTGTAATGTTTCCTAATGACAGGTTCAGCCAGGGTTGTCACTTGTTCATTCTTTTGCGGGGGTGGAAAGAAATTTACTTGAATCTGAGTGTAGTTTGAGCAGTACATGTTGTGAAGCTGAAAGTAATGACTCTGCTTTAAATACAGTGGTAATGAACCAAAAAATGACAACAATACATCCATGACATGCAAAAAATCAGTTTCCCATACGATTAGAAACAGAAAAAAGGAATTGTGTAAAAGATAAACAAGCACACATGAATGTAACAGAAAGTATTGGTAAATATTGATTAAAAAAGAGCCCAGCACACAATGACTAAAAATAAAGGGTAGCTGGTCAACAAAAAAGGTGACATTAGGATGTAATTTTGTAAACATGCAGAACAAAAATGGGTATGTAAATAAATTGACTTGCAAAAAGCTGACAGATCTAGAAGAGGCACCAGATGAAATGAAAGGTGGCATCATTAGTAGTGACATAGTTATCCTCATTTTTTCTGATTATACAGCAATCACTCAGAAAAGCGGAGTGGTAGTCCTTGCAGTCACTCACTTCACACACTGTGACAGTCACAAAACTAGCTTCATGTAGTATTAATCTCTCATTTATATACCATTAATACAAGAGCAGAAATGGTTCTGTTTTGAGTTTGACTGTAACTGGGCATCATAAAAAGTATAAATCTGTGTGATATCCTGTCATATACTAAGAGTCTGTGTTCTACATCATTGAGGACAGTTATGTATATGAATACACATATGCTAAGAAGAGAGGCTCATTGTGCAGAGTGACACTGGATATAGTGTTAGCAGCATGCTCTGTGGAGTCGTAGGGTATGCCTTCAGGTCATCTGAAACAGTTACCTTGAACATTTTTTTATTTGTACTTTTTTACAGTGTAAGCCCGCTTATGCTTGGAATGTCAGTTTCTGGTTTGAGTTGATATTTCTAAATACTAAGGTAAGCAAGATCGTCCATTATTGTTCCCCGTTGAGGATGTGCTGATTAAATCAGAGGTTACATTCAACATGGTTACATTCAACACAAAATTTGATAAATCTCTGTATTGTGTTACAAAAACTGTGGGCTGACTTACCATAGAATTGTTGAGTTTTTTGTAAGTTGTAAAATAGAAAAGCATGATTACAGTTTAAAGGGGCTAATATAACAGAATCCAGGCAGGAAAGGGAAACTAATGTCAGAATAGACAACAAAAGCAAAATGTTTGACATAAAAAGCATATATGCAAATATGTAGAAAACATATTGTTTATAAAAGTTACATACTTTAACAATTTGAACTGCACCCATGATCTATAATAAATCATTTACTGTGAAATGGATGCCATTATTGGCACATATTTCAGACATGTTGAGTTTCTATGTTGTGTGAATGCTACTGATGGTTTAAGGTGAACATAGGTCACTAGGATGGACTGTTCTTTGTTCTAGAGACCAAATAATTTGTTCTAGACTTCTGAATATCTGTAAAATGTTTCCTTTGAAAGTGTTGCTTTCATGTCATTCTTGAACAGCAAATGATTCTCCATTTCACATCCCTCATGAAAACTAAACTTGTGAGGGTGTACCTTGCCTCTTGCCCAATGACTGCTAGAAGTAGACACCTGTCCCTCCATGAACCTGCAAGCGAGAATAGATGGTAAAGAAATGACCAAATATGCTAGGAAAATATTGAAGCTGTCATATTCAAGCTGTACGAATATACAACATGTCTTCTTGTATTGCATGGAATTTGTGTTTACCATTTTGAAAAATGAAAAGCATAGTAGATGTGTCCAGGAGACATCAATTTAACAAAGCTTGGCTAAATGTAAGGGAACCAAAACGTAATCACTTTTCTCACCCACGTTGGTTCTTTTGCCAAATTTAGAATTTCAAAGCCAAAATCAATCCACTTTGTAAAAGTGTGAAATTCACTTAGGCAAGACTCACAAATTACACACAACAGGGTGTTAGCAGTTGAACATAATGGGACAGGAAGATATAGATAAATATCTTAAGCACCCAAGAGCTAAAAAAGTCAAAGGCAATTGTTTGATTCTAAACAGCTTATTTTAGATGGCTCAAAAAGACATCCTTTTTAAAGTAACTACATTTTCTGGGACTCTAGCTCTTAACATCATGTTATTTATTTATTTTTTTCTTACAAGCATAAAGTCTTTGAAAGTACAGTTCAAACAGTAAATCCTGCACTTCTTTGCATCGGAAGAAAGACATGGTTTGTTACAGTCACATGGATTCTTTTGTTTAAAAAGACAACAACAACAACAACAACAAAAAAACACTACAGAGATTTCTGGCCCTCTTCCTGATCTTTTCTTCCAGTACATTTACCAATCTGATGAGCAGTATTTAGCTCCCTGCTTTGCAAGCTCCTGTCACAGCCACAAAGTCTCTGTTTTCAGTAACTGGCGCTGCCTAAAATGAAACGAGTTTGATCTGATGTAGTTACAAGTCACTGGGAAACAGTACAAATCACTACTAAGACTTATTTTTTTTACACTGAGTTGAAAGGTGTATACTAAAAAAAAAACAAAAAAAAACAAAACTAAAAAAACAACGCAGAAGTCTGCTGTTAGTCGCTAAGTGATCCACAGAGTTCATACATGCACTTCACACAACTCTCTGAACTTGGATCTTATCTATGTGGTCAGAGAAAGCATGGCAAAGAGGACAGAGGGTTAATGGCAGAGCAGTGAAGCAAAGACAGCAAGTTTATCTGAGTGAAGAAAAAAACGAAAGACGACTGGCTGGAGACAAAATCAAATAATTCACTGCTCAGTTAATTGTTTTGTCAGCTGTGTTCTTAATCATCTCAGTAGGTGCGCTTTCTTTTTACCACTGTTGTAGCCGCAGGTAACTAAAAGCAACAAGCTAGCAATGTTTTTGTGTGTGCGTGCGTGCGTGCGTGCGTGCGTGCGTGCGTGCGTGCGTGCGTGTGTGTGTGTATTAGTAAAATTTGGCCATATTTAGTTTGTTTCCTATTGTTCATTAGGGTTTTATAATTAAGTTAATTGCTTCTTATTCATTTTCTTATCAATTACTGTTCTTTTGTTAATTGTATTAAGTTTAAGGATTTTTCCCTTTTTTGTGTGTAGATACTTTATTGTCTTGTCCAGCTGCATGTGTATGATTTGTGTTTCTTGGTCACCTACCTGAGTTTCCCTGTTTATTCTCCTCTAAAAGGTGTTAAGCCATCCCATGATCAGACTCTCCAGGTTCCCATTTCATCGATCAAATCTCCTTTATATTCAAGCTCCCGGTTTCTATTGTTACCTGCCAGTTTCTTCTGTTATGCTGACCGTGCCTCATGCCCTGGTCTTCTCAAGTTCTTGTAAGGTTTCTTTGTTTGTATTAAATTGCTTCACTGCAGTGCAGTTTCCATTCTCCTGCTTACGCTTTGGCCTGGCACCCTCACTCATCATGGCAGGAATGTTTTTTTAGACAAAACTCACATAATCACATTACACACACACACACTAACTTTTTTTTTCATTTTTTCAGCCTGAAGTCATTTCCACATGCATTCTTGCTTTGCAGAAAATCTCCAGTGAGCCACTTGTACTCCTTTTTGCAGCAGCTGTTAATAATACAACCGTACGACAGTGTTGCATCCACCCTTTTGGCCGTGGTTGCTACCTTTTTTTTTTTCCTTTCCATGAATTACAGCATATATTCATGTCTTGTGTAAAACAAAAAATACAGTGTAGCTTATTCAAGTTATGCCATCAGCAGTATGGCCTGTTTATTAGTTATTTTGGATGCAAAATTCAAGTTCTGTTTCTCTCAAGATCAAGATAAATTTATTATCCCCCAGTTTACCCAAGGGGGAAACTGTTTTGCACCCAGCAAAGAACAAATGCAAAGAAACAAATACCTGTTTATCTACCTTCAGAAAAATAAAAACGTTCAAGATACAAACACATTACGCAGCATGATTGCGTGAGCGCATTTATGAGGGAGTGTGTCAGAGACAGAGAGGGCTGTCTGCTGGTCATTGGCTCTATGCCTATCAGTTTGCAGTGATCAGTCTTGCTTGGCTGTCGTCTGTCCACTGCCAGCTGTCAAAGGGCTTGCTCAGGGCATGCCCACTGATGAGAGGCTGCAGCCATGCTCTAGGATCCATCCAGCACTCTAATAGGTCACGAATGGCTGCACAGGGCTTGCCAATAGCCTTGGACTGGAGAATGACTCAAAGAGGGGCTGGGAAGAGATAGAGGAAAGAGACAGATTTAGTAGGATAAATATGTAATCTATAATTTTTTGTAAAAACAAAATAACCATTTGCCTTCCATCCATCTAACTCATATTTACATGTGAGAATGTATTTTTATTCAACTTCCCTAAGTACTTCAAAGAACTGGGTCTTTCACATTTTGGTTCTATAAGAGATTTGCAAACAGGTGAAGAGAGATAGATTTTTGTACATGGATCTTAGCAAAACTAAATAGTGAGGTTTCTGAATGAAGAATCAAGTCTTGTTTAAGATTCTTAGTTGGATTTCGGTCTTTGTCTTAATTAGGCTATTGTAACATATTGTCTGTTAGGTTTTATTTTCTCGCTAATGATGACTTTAACAGGCATTCCTCCAGGATTTTCACAGCATTTTTAGAAATGTAAAATCTATGGACACTTTTGCAAGGTACTTGAAGCAAACCCATAGATGCTTATGTTCATGGACCATTAATTAGGCAGGTAGTTAAAGGAGTGCAAACTTTGCTTTTATACGCTAAAAAGTTTTATGTTACAATCAATAACTTTGGCTAAAGAAAGCCATTGATTTCATGGAAATTAATAAATTCAAAGTGGCACAATTATGTAGTCTACTGTACGGGAATAGCAGAGGTTTATATAGGCAAGGATGAGTTAGTTTTATATTATCCTAATGCTGTATGTTCCTGGAGGCACTGAGGAATAAACAGTATGCCTTTATTTCTTTGAAGTTATCGCTCTGTATTTCTACCAGAGTTAATTGGGAACTTAAAAAAAGCACTTTGGATCAGTATGGCAAGCTTGGAAGTTTAGATGAGTTTTCTTTATTACTTTTTTCAGCGAGTGTCATTCATTATGCCAGAAGGGAGTCATTTCTTTTTATCTGACTAAATGCATATGGATCCTAAGCCTTAATTTGAACTTATGTACATCAATTGACTCCAGCATCGCTGAAATTGCATTTTGTTAGAGCTGTCTATTCTGACTTGTCATTAATTGCAAAGACATGGGTGCAATTTTTTTTTACCTGAAAAATGTGATAAACTTAAATGTTTAGCATTATTTTTAACACTTCTCCAAAATAGAACTATGCTAAAGATCCTCAATATACCACACAAGTTTAGACAGCAAAAAATATTTTTAAAAACAATTAAATAGTTTTCACAAATTTAGTATATCATATTTGCACATGTTATTTCAGTATAATTTCCCAAGTGATCAAACATCTCGCCAAGTGATAATAGTACCTACCTGATATGCACTTTTTATTTTATCGGCTTTTGCTTTGTTTCTGTACATTCAAACTGTATTTCACGGTGTTGTTGCGGGGAGTTAGTGGTAAGGAAAGATGCTCCTTGTTAGCCACCCATTGTTTCTGAGAAAATGATGGAGGAGCAGGACACTGGTGGTAGAGTTTTCTAACCCGAGGGTTTTTCACTTCTTTTGCTCTAGGCAATACAGCAGGTAGATGCCCTGTGATCGAATGTCTCCTGTTCAACAAATAGTCACAATGTTGAGTGAAAGCAATTGTGAGTCATGAAACTTCCAAATGTGAGAACTTACTTTTTTATTACCATCACAGCCAATATTGCTGAGCTCAACTCAGTGTAGAATTATAATAGTTTATCTTGCGAACAAGAAGACCACAAGGATTTGTTGATGTCGTGGACAGGTGAAAGTACTGAATTGTAAAATAGAAGATAGAAAAAATTCACAAAAGCTCAAATTCTGCCTCTCCTAGGGCTGGATGCAGTGGTGGGAAGTAACGAAGTACAAGTACTTCGTTACTGTACTTAAGTACA
>NW_015113730.1:17190-19995 GCF_001443285.1 Poecilia latipinna
GTACATTTTTTGAGTACTTTCTCCACCACTGGCTGGATGATATGACTGAAAAACATATCACCGTAATATAAAGACTTCATATCAATCAATGTTGATTTTTGTCTGTTCTGATTGTTAATGATTAAGTATCTGAATACTGCCAAGCTGGTGGCATGACCATTACTGTTATATCCACAGTTTTCACTTTTTCATTTTAAGGAGTTATGAGGCAAAACCTGAATCTGCTGCTGCACAAGTTGGTCAACAGTTTGTTGCTTGGTAACATAATACTGAGATAGTTGATGCCACTAACCTTGCTTAGCTGGCCGAGAAGTTGAAGAGCTAAAGTCTTTCCTTATCCTACATCTCCAGAAAAAGAATAGGAATACTCTGCAGTTCTGGATTGGATTGCAGTAAATATTCTATATCTCAATTATATATAGTCACAGAATGATGGTGACAAGGCCCTGCTATTTTTTCAGGGCGCTCTGAACACAGTTGTTGTGACACATTTCAAAAAGAAGGATTTATTTCATGTTTTCAGTTTTATTATTCAGATTTTTACATAATCTATACACAACTGCAGGGTAATACACTAAATGTAGATATATCATTGAGACTTCAATGTTGTTTAAACAGTAAAAGTTATAGGAAAGTAATTTTAGTTCACAAGAGTTTTTGCTGAACGCTACCATAACTTCTCCAAAATATAAATTGGATCAAAATCCACCTTCATGTCAGCATATTTTGAACAGCTACTGGTGAATGACAAATGGAAGTGAGGTGAGTTATGTTTAGTATAAGATTGAACTCAAAAAGCGTGTGTTGAATATTAAAGGAGAACCTAAGAGCTTTTCAAATCAATTTCTGTTCAATGTCCATTTCCCTTTTAAATCTTGCATTAGAAGCTTTTTTTTTCCCCCAAAGATCATGGGTGCATAAGTAAAGGATGGAAAATCTTTAGGATTATGGTTGTCCTGCATCAGATTATCAGGAAATCCTCCACAGGGTGAAGCTTTCCACCCTGTTGTACGTTGTCTTAATCTCTAAATTCTAATCTTAAAATCCTTAACACAAAATTTTTAAACAAGGCCTGTTTACATGTGAAATGTCCTGAGCTTGTGATGCATTAGATCTTACAATCCAGTGTTTCTACAGGACTGGTAAATTCACAAAGTTTATTTTATTAAAATACCTAAATGGCTGTCAGATGGTTTACTTTCTATGGCCCTGTCAGAATCTGTTGAAATATCACTCATAATCCACTTTCTTTTATTTTACCTGCGAAATACAGCAACATCTTTATCTAATCCTTTTGTTAATTTTAAAATTCCCACTGAAACAACAGTTCTGTCACTGTAGTTTAAATTCTTGTTGTAGGACACAAGCATTACACACAACTCTAAGAGTAACAACTGTGCTGCAGTGAAGAGTTAAGACGTCTGAGCTGCTTAGGTTTCTTCTGAATTGTTCGCTCTGGAGACTGGACAGCCTTAGAGCAGTTAGTTTCCAATACCACGGACATTGCCTTGACCAACAGTCTGAAGAAGGAATTATTTCCGGAAGCTCCAAGCTTACTAGCAGGGCAGAGGGAGAGTGAGATTAGAAGTGCCTACAGAAATACAATAGGTTAAACCACCTGCAGGCCTGAGGAGCCTTTCTTCAGCCTGGGTTGCAATATTCCTTTCTTTGGATTGTAAGACCTGAGACATTTTAAATGTTATTGTTTCTTCTCCTTTTTTGTCATTAGACTTTTGTCTTTGAACCTTTCAGAGACTATTAATCACAATTTCACACAACAGAACAGTCCGTTTCATTTTCTTGTTTCTCACGAAACTCTTCATTGTTTCTTTGCTTCTTTTTGTTCTTGTTTTTACTTTGTCTTTCTCCTTTAGATGCCTATCTCTTGAATCACGTCTGTAATGGGTCAACTTTACATTTGTGTCTATAGTCTGTGCATGTTTAACATCAACAAAGTATATCACACCCTTTTGTTCCCTCCTGTGTTTATCTGAAGTATTAGGGAGATGTAGCCTCAATGGATGGAATTAATTGATTAATACTTTTATCCAATTAGTGTTCTCTCATCCATTTAATCAGCTGGCTGAGGTCAAAGCTGCAGTCAGATTAAAGGCAGACAGACGCTTTTGGTTTTGTGTGTGATGAAAACTGACCTCTTGGTTTGTCTTTGCAATTCTCCCAGCAGGGCTCTCCTGCTCACCCCTTAATTTTAGAATAACTGTTGTTGTCCTTTAAACATTTAAACTGTGTTAATTTGAATGATTATGACTTACAGCTAAAACAAAGCAATAACTAATTTTGTTTTAATTTAATTATTTCTGTTTGTTTGTTTTAAAACGTACCCACACTAAAATTATGTTGCGTTGTTACTGTTGTGTTGTTGACAATCGGGGACTAACTACACAAGAAGGACTGGTCACGCAAAGTAATTGCTAGAGAAAGCTGCATCAAGTGCAATATAAAAATATAAAGGAAAGCTTAGTGGTGTGAAAGAATGCGGTAGAAATATCTACAAAAGCAACAGGAATAAATTTAGCCTTGAAGGTTTTGTAAATCAATCCCATTCACATGTTTTTGGGAATGATTTACAAAAAGTAAAGTCATCATGTAACCTGCTGGGGTGAAATGTTGGGGCTTTGTCGGGTTCTTCATCTGATCCGTGGCGTGGGATGCACAGGAGGAGGGTGTCAGAACACCATTAAGGCAGCAAAGGGAAAATTTTGGAAGTGGCTGAGGAGGCAGTAAATAAGACCTATGGCATCAGCAGGGGATGCCATTGCACTGCCCCCAGGACATGTCCTGGGG
>NW_015113730.1:24347-24763 GCF_001443285.1 Poecilia latipinna
ATGTGTCTCTGCTTCAACACACCTGGGTCAAATAATCAGGTCACTAGCGGTACTCTGGAGAACTGAGAAGGTAATTTAACCATCTGATTGAGGTGTGTTGAACCAGGGACACATCTAAAACCTGCAGGGTTCTATCCCTCAACGCTTGGATTTGTGGAACCCTGGACTAGATTGGCTGATATCTTAGCAGTCAGAGTGCTGCAAGAGCACTTCACATTCACAAGACGTGAAAGGCAGTTTTTACCAAGAAGAGGACTAGAGAATGTTTATTGCTTGTTTCATAATTGGTGACTGTATGAGTTTTTTATGATGTAAACCCCTTTGAAGTGCCTTGTTGCTGAAATGTGCTATACAAATAACCAGAAAGGGAATTAGACTAGAGGATACTTATACTTATCTGCCAACTCTGAATAGGA
>NW_015113730.1:28505-32029 GCF_001443285.1 Poecilia latipinna
GTAATTTTGTTTGTATTTCCTTTTAAATCCTCTAAAGCACTTTGTATTGCCTTGTTGCTGAAAATGTGCTATATAAATAAAATTACCTTTATCTTTACCTTTACAAATAAACTTGACTTGATTTGATTGGAAAAGGAGGCAGTGGTACTTACTGGTCAGTGGTCATAATATGATTGAAGATTGATGTAGTATTTTATTTTTAATATACAGATGTCAATAAATAAAATGTATGCAGTATGTATGCTCTTAAAATTGAATTTTGACAATATATTGAACAAGTTTCCTTCAAATTTGTCAAATGTATTGATTTATGAGCATGCTCAAATTCAGTCTAGGTTGTAGCAAATGATCCAGGATAACAGCTTTTTGTCTTATCTGTCTTACAGATTCCTTTCCTGGCTTTGGATTACTGATGGAGCTGTCATAATGGACAAAATAATTACACAGGACCTTTAAAGGATGAGCTCTTCAAACCAGTGGATTGCTCTGAAGGTCAAAGCCATCCAAGATCAGATGTAATCACCAACAGTAAAATCAGCTGGCCTTTTCACAGTTCAAGATTTCTGCTTCTGCCAGTAAAAAACAGTTAGAACTATTCAAGGGACTGAACTTTAAAAAATAATTCCTTTTCCGAATAAATTTAATCTGGGAATTTTTCCAGGACTCTAAACTACCAGTGTGGTATTGAATCCCCTCGCGGTGCCGACTGGATGTGGAATGGCTACAAGCGCTGTTGGAGGCAGGAGAGTGAAGAATGGATGGAAAGCATCAATGTTATTCTTCAGCAACATGCTTTTCAATGCCACTACAACCTTGTTCTCCCATAATTTTGCAACTGATTAGTGAGCTAGTCTTGTCAAATCAGTTGTTTCTGTCACCGTCAAATCTTTTAAAGGTATTCTTTAATCCATTTGTTTCACTGCTACAGATCCCACTTTAAAGAAATACAAGAATCTCAGTAAGAGGGCAGTGGAGGTACTCTGAAGAATCAAATTGACTGGCCATGTGACGATACAAACATGCTCTCACCGGGCGGTACAAACCCAATATGCTCCACGACCTGCCTTGTCTTCTGCAGATAACTTCAGATTGATTTGTCATCCCATGGATTAACTTTCAAGTCCTTTCAACGAGACCCTTTGATTTTGCCCTGGTGGACTTGTTTTTGTATATAACTACGAGTGAAAAATATTTTTTGTGTCTGCATCTTTGATTTTACATGTAGACACTGGCCAGTTCCTTTTTTTTTTTTTTTTTTTTTCCCAACAACATGGTTCCCCTTTGGACAGCAGGACCGTGGACACTACTGGCAGCACTGGGCCTTTTGAGCTGCTGTTGTTTTAAGTGGTCTGAGGCCTCAAGGACTAGTGGCACAAACTCAGGAAGGAGTGAACAACAAGAAGAACCCTCATCGCTTGAAAGAGTAAAGAGAGGATGGGTGTGGAACCAGTTTTTCGTGGTGGAGGAGTACACGGGCACAGAGCCACTATATGTTGGAAAGGTAAGACATTTATTTCACTTGACATAAATGTCTCAGGGAAATTAGTACGCCAGGCTTAGGGTTAGTTATGCTGAATAAGTGTGCCTCAGGACCTAGTTAACATTCATTTAAAAATAGGAATATTTCTGCATGTTCATGTTGTCTGGGTGAGTAAACTATTACCAAGAGGTTTTCTCAGTCACAAAATATAATGAGCACTCAGTTTAGATTTGTTTATACAATTCAAAATTCAATGTATTGTTATTTAATTCAATTCAAATTACACCTCTTAAGAAGTTCAGCATTTTTATAAGTTATAAAAACAGATATTTTTGAATAAATCAGGCTGGATACAGATGATTTTTTTTTGTGTGTTTGTTTTTGTTTGTTTTTCCCAAGTAAGAGCAGCTGATTAATTCTTGACCTTTTTGACAAATCCCAATAACGTCCCCTGGTGAACGGGACTGTATAATTCATAATTAAATTGATTAAATCTCTTTCAGGAATTGTAGTTTTTGATGGTATTAAATCCAACATTAATTGCATTACTTTTTACATATAAAGATTCCATATTTGTGCATGTCTGGTGCATCCATAAATATGATGAACAAACCAGTGATGCAGTGATGGATGACAAAGCTGTGTCTTTGTCATCAAAGGTTGCCATTTTTGCTTCACAAAATGATGGGATGCTGGAAAAGACTACTGTTGTGTGAATGCTGTGCAAAAAAAACAGCTGACCTATCATCGAAACTATTCGGTGATATTGGTCAATTATCACTTAATAATAACCATTCATTCATTAATTCATCATTCATTCATATTCTTGCCTAAAATGCCACCTTAATGCAAAACATCTCACAGCAAGCACATACATCCCAATCAGTGTTCACAATCCACATTTCTAGAGAAGTTACATGAATGACCAGGGGTTCATAAAACACTTTAAAGCTGAATTGATGTAATAGCACTTTTCAACAGTCTGATGGTTGACTACCTTAAATAACATAAAATAAATGATAAATATCTTAGGTTGCTGTCCACCCATGCCCAATCCAGACAACAATATAATGGAATATATATATATATATATATATATATATATTTTTTTTGTTTTTTGTTTTTTTTTTTAGTTTCAACTTTATTCTTTTTACCTCTCTGGTAATAAATCAATCTTTTTAGAAGAAACAGTTACAATTGTAGGATAAAAGCACAACTTCTAATATAAAAGTCTGTGATATTACAGTTTCAAACCAGCTCATTGACAAAAAACTAAACATTTTTATGCACAGAACTGAACTCCTGTTTTACAAATAAGCAGAGTTAAATGTCTTGTTTAAAAGTAAAAATTTGGATTTTCAAAGCATGTCTCTCTCTAGTATGCGGTATATTGACCAAGACAGTGCTGCCATGCTATCAACACTGAGTTGCCTGCTTTTGCTGCTTACATCAAGGCAAAGTAAAAACAAACACAGATTCAGCATTTGTAAGAGCACACACATGCATATTCCTTGTAATTAGTTGAACTTGAATATTTCTGTTCACCAGCAATGTACTGTTGGATGCTAATACACAGTAGGGGAACATAATATATTAGGTTTTAAAATCAACATCATTTCAGAGTTAATGTCTGAGAAAGATGCTGATTGTTAAATCTAAAATGCATTTGAATTCAACAGTACTAACGACATTTAAGTAAACTTGAGAAAGCCAACTCTTGTGGATATAAAATCACAAATGTGGACTGTTCATTCTGAATAATTCATACACCTTCCAGCTGTGAACCTGAAAAGCTAAACTTACACTCTCAGGGTTATGCACTCTGGATGATGCAGTTAAGTCTGATGAGCATGCAATCTAGGTACAAGGAAATAAATTCACCAACTAGAAAGCTGTTGCAAATATATTTTCCCACCAGTCTCTTGTAAAAGTTTGAAAACTGTTAGATCAAAACTGAGGCAACTGTTATCGCTATCGCTAAATGTTTTTACTGCCTATGGTGTCAATTCGATTCTCCAAATTCTTGCTTATCTAACATCTAAAG
>NW_015113730.1:35371-53677 GCF_001443285.1 Poecilia latipinna
GTGTCATTGCTCCATGGTGTAAGATCCCAGTAAATAGGAATAGTTATTTGGCAACAACTTCCCTTTCAAGTGTTTTGATAAATCACGTTGTTTTAGGCTCGCCAATGGTGAAGAGGACATGCTGCCCCCTAAAAAATTGCCCATTCATCACAAAGCTCACCTTCAAGAAGTTTAAATTCAACTAGGAAAAAAAAAAAAAAAACACACAATTTGCCAGACCTACTTGTTGTGAAATTAAGGCATTGTTCAAATTGTATTAACATTTTTTCAACAAAAGTCCTCTGATCTCTTTGCTGTTAAAAAGTTTAGCTCTTGTTTAACTCCTCATACATCACATGAAAAGCTTTTCAAAGATGACCTGCTTGAGTAGTCTGTTATGAAACCACATCTTAGTCTTTTTTTTTTACATTCTTCAAAGAAAATGTATAGAGTTTCAAGGTTTCAAACTACTCTACAGCTATTTGAAGTCAGGCTTTCCCAAAGTAAATGGTAACAAGACATAACAGGGCTCTAGACTTGTGGCACTTGTGACTTTAATCATTTCCTGTGTTTTTACTCAAATGTGTATGTGCATTAGTTGCATTTCCGACCAAATTGGTTACACTCTAGTGGCCTGTTTATAAAATCATAAAAAAAAGAAAAAAAATTGAACCACTTTTGAACTAAACTGTAGCATGTTGAACAAAATAAACCACTTTTTCAAATGACTTGAATAATATTAAGTGTATAACTATTGGATTCTTCTATATAAAATGCAGTAAGTAACTTTTTCTTTTAAAGAGACAAGAAGCTGAATTCCTCTTCAATTTTAAAAAGTAAAACAAGCTTTACATTTTAAAACATATTTTTATAATCCATCACATTTCAGTCATTTGATAGTAGCAATGTTTTTTTTTTAATATAACTTCTACATGTGTTCTATTCCTCTAAGGTTGTATTTCATATTTTTTTAATTCTCATAGTTTCATAAGACCATTCATAATTGTGCTGAGAGCTCACTAATATAATTTTTGGGTCATCCTTTCCTGAAGGTACTTCTTAACAAATTAGTCTTAGACAGTTATGACAATTCCAGGAATATGCTTTTTCCTGAGCAAAATGTCCAATATATAAATGTGATCACTAAATGGTACATTTGGAATGGAAGTAAAATCATTGATTAAATTACTTTCAATCAGTTTAGTTTGATGTCCACTGTACATTTGGAAATATTTTGCCTTTTCCCCATTCACATCCAATTTATCTGCTGCTTCTCAAATGAATCTGATGAGCTGATGAGACTGGACAGTGTGTGCGATTCAATTGCTTTATACAGGACGTGATGTGAAAAGAAGAAACATTAGGGCAGACAGAATGAGACTCAGCGATGAGTCACACACACATCAATCATGTGATCCCCTTGTTCCTAATGATTTAGACATGGCAGTTGACCAGCTAATATTACATCTGCATATATTGATCTCTCCATTCTTACAAATGAATGGGGATGTTCGCTGCAGCATGCAGGGCACGGTGTTACAAAATAATTATCCTTTGGTCATTACTTGTCTGCTGTTGTGATCTCTGACACATTCCTGCTGGCTAGACCAACAACGTGGCCAACAGGCAGCACTGGCAGAACAGAAGTGAGTGATACATAAGCAGAAGAATGTAGGAAGAGGAAATACTGCGGATGCGAGACAGAAAGGCTTGAGCCTCATACACTTGTGATTCACTACAGACTTGTGTGCCAAGGAAGGCAATGATGCAAAACTGCTTAGGGCATCTTACGGGACTGTCACAGCAGGAGAATAGAGCTGATTTTATTAGTAAGATTATTATCGCACTTCATGTAACTGGAGCAGTGGCCACTGCCTTCACTGTTAATGGTCTGTATGAGTGTTAAGGTGATTGTGTATATCATGCTCATTCATAGACAGACATACACACTCTTTCACTGGCTCTCAGATTTTTTAAACACTATTCTAAATATCTAACAATGTTAAGCAGTGTGTTTTTAATCAGGATAACAGCATTAAGTCTTCATTTTTGCATTTCCCTTTGACCACACAATGTTTCCCCATGAAATTGTGCAGCCAAAACCTATTTTAGCCATTAGCTGATGCACTGAAAAAGATAATAGATTTTATATGGTGATATTACACTGGGAGGAAAAAAAGACACCCACAATGATGTGCACTTTTCAAGATCTACTGTAATAAAGACTGAATCACAAAGCCTTAAAGATGCAAAAATAACTTATTGAACTACACCAAAAAACTTCCACAAAGAGTTTGTTTCAGTTTGTGAATTTTTGTCATGTCATGTAACATTTGATCATTTCAGTTGTTTTATTTTGTATCTTTTTTAGGGTAGGAATGCCCAAATCAAATTTTTCTGACCCCTCTACCAAGCCAAGTCATTTTGTGTGGGCATTTGCATATACTTGGCACGAGTCTGAATCTTAAATGAAGTTAATAATATTGAACAATGCTAATGGTAAGATGCATCTTTCAGCTTTGTCTTTGTTTTCCTTATTGCCATAGCTAAATGTTTCAGATAACCAAGCAAATTTTATGAGATTGAGATTACCCAAGTAAATACAAAATAAAATGTTTTTTTTAATTGATCATTTAATTTAGTAATGGAACAAAGTAAAACCAACTTCATCTTATATGAGGAAGTGCCTCTCTTGTTTGATAGTAGCTACAAATTTAGCATCACATTACCAATACCATGTTGACATTAGAAGAAATGCTATTTTCCTGGGATGCTGTTATTTTTACCCATGGTGTAGCAGGATGTACAACTTCCTCTTTTGTTGTCATTTCACAGGTTTTGTTGTTATAACACTTCAGTTTTTACAGAATTTTTGACAAGTCTCTTTATCATTGTTTAGTCATGATGACACCGTTTAGCTAAAGCCATGGAACCCTGCAAAACTTTAGATTATGTTCTTTGTTCTTCTTAGTTCCCCTAGATGAGTCATTTGTGTGCTCTTGGAGTAATTTTGGAAAGACTGGATGCCCCTAAGAAGACTCAGCCCTGTTATATGTTTTCTCCTTTCATGTGTAATGGCACTCACTGATGCTTTGTAGAAGTCCCAAAGCCTTAGAAATGACTTTGGAATTTGATATTTCTTAGATGCTGGCATGGCGTGTTGATTTTTCAGATCTTTGCTCCTACATATTCCATTTCAACAATGTCTTGTTTATATAGGAGGGATGTAACAAGGCATTGATCTATACTGATATACTGATCAAATAATTAATAGTCCAATTTCATTGATGCAAAATGTAAATATCAATGCATATTGTGAAGTTTAGCCTACGTCTTTATTTGTGTAATTTTGACATGCTTTTTTTTTTGAGTGCTCAATGCCTGTAAGAGCTTAAAAAGAAAATGGTCAAATAATGTTTTAGTTGTTTCTTGTGAGTTGATATAAATTCATGTGATTGTGTTAGAGAGGTATGTGTTGTTGCATTTTGTTGATTGCAAATTTGTGAATTGCATTGAAGTGAAATCATTAAGTATCATACTTTGTGATATTGGCAAACATTGTATCATCATCCAAACAAATCAATGTTGTGATAAAGTAGGTGTTTTACACCTCTGCATAGGTCCAACCAAAGCCAGATCTGGATGTTACTAGGGAATTGGTCCCAGTAGTTTGCAATGGTCCTTAAAATCGTTTCTCTAGGGTTCTGACAACATGTCACCTAAAACAGACAAAGCTTTGTCTCTAGTTTGTGAATCTCTCTGACTGTTCAGGTATAGAGACAATGTGCAAAGATCCAATGTTTTGCTCCTCCTGAGCTGCTTATACACTGATTGCTTTTAGCCACCAGCATGTTTTCTCTCTGTTTTAATATAATCTGTTGATGATGAGCTCATAGCATATTTTAATGCGGTTCCAACTCCTGGTTTGAAATTTCCAGTTATAGGTTTGAAATTGGTAAACTTTGGCATTTGCTAAAAAAAATAAATTTGACATTGTCAGTTAATCCAGTGTGGACAAAATTAATGGAAAAAGTTGTTTCTCTGCTTCATAAATCTAGCTCTTATCAGTGAACGTCACACTATTTGAAAACAGCTGCATTATTCACACCTCCCTTCCCCCACAGAGGGCTGTCTGGGGAAACTGAACATAGTACAAAGAGCAGGTCACGTGACACAGACAGACCAGAGGATGCAGCAGCCTTTCTCCGTTTGATGTGAAAATGTGGGTAAAAAAAGTCTAGATTGTAAGAAGAAAATCCAAATTCATTTGGTCAACAAAATAATCTGCATCGTGAAAACACAGCTTTGCCTGCTATGCACACACACATATGTTGTGATTGCCAAAGTTTAGCCTTGCAAAATGCAAAATCAGCATGCCTTGCTCTGAATGAAGGACAAGAGTTGAACAAATGTCTTGTAACCTGTACTCCTGTACAGGTTACAGGAGTTGGGTCACATCAAAGACCCAAATGACAATTGTTTAAAAAATTGCTGTACTGTAATTTACACTGTAATTTAATTAAAAAAATAAATAAATAAGTGGTTGTTAAAATAAGATTTTCATGTATGTAACAGGTTGAACAAGCCTGTTATATACATTTGTTTGCAGATAGAAGAGCTGGAGACCATAGATAATCTTAAATAGTTGACATATTCCACTTCTCCTCTGGCTTTTTCTTCTATTTTGATAAAAGTTGTGAAAGACTAAACCAGTCTTTGCTTGTATCTCTACAAGATGGGCAGAATATGGTAGACCTCTATTTTCTTGTATGTTCCTGCAACAAAAAGGAGCATAGTTCAAGCTTTTTGTGCACAGTTTCAAAAGGCCTTTATATCCTTCCAACACTCTGATGTTGATGCATGTATCTGGCATGGATTTCCTTATTTTGTCTAAGCAGGAGCAGAGTAAGGCAGCCTCTGCAATCAATGCTCAAGTTTCCTTTGTGTTCCATTTTGAATATCTGAGCCAGCTGAAACAGATGGAATCATGTCTTATACTGACTGAAAATGCTACTTATTTCTGAATAATATAAGCCCGATTTATGGAGTATCACTTTTACGGCTCTGATTTTGGCTAGAGTCCTATTTCCGTTGGTGTATAAAATGAAAGAGTGGTTTACATTTCTCACAGCCACATGTAATAAAGATGAAGAGTATGTGAAAAGAGAAAAAAAAAGAGACTCTTAAGTGTTCCACATTGGTATTGTACAATGTTTTAGAATAATAATCATATAAAATTTCAATCGGAAGTACCTTTCATAGCATTCAAGGTCATTTTGCAAAGAATGTAAAACAACAAACATGCAAAAGTCACCTAAATAGACTCTGGTGCAATCGGAAAAAGAGAGAATTGAGTCCATTTTCATGATGTAAGATCTTCTGTTGTTTTTACATCATGTTATATTTCAAGAAAACCAAGTCTCTCTTCTGTCAAACTATATTTCTACAAATTCCACCATATAAAACACAATTATGTTTGTGTTTGTCTCCTTTGTTAGACTTAAAAATATAGTGATAAGATAAATAATTTAAATCAGTCTCTCCTTACTGTCCTCTGAATTATTAGCATACATCTTTGATTAGTTGATGAAGCACAGAGTGGAGTAATAATGAATTTCAAAAATCTATTTTCACCTGTTTAGCAGGAGAGGGGCTGTCGGAGGTTAGCCCAGTGGAATTAGACACGGTAGCCGCATCGGTCAAGTCAGTTGGGGGATCTGGGGGTTTCCGCGGCTTGCTAGGCGCTTGCTCAGATTTGAAATGGAGTTTTTTGCTGCAGATACGTCTTCTTTCCACGCAGACATACAGTGGACACTAATGTTTTTGTCACTGAGTCGCACAAATTTCAGTTCTTCCAAGCATTAAACGCTGCATACTCCTCCTGCATTCTCCCACACTGCATGTTATCTGTTGTTGATCTACACTCCTGTCTGTTACCACTGACGTTGCACCCCCATATTGTGTGATTGTCATAAGATGCTCACAAGGTAACAGCAATTTAATTACTTTTTTTGCAATAATAACCCCTTTCTTCACTCATTACTTTAAAACATGTAATTGGATTAAAGTAAGGCATTACTTCTTTGTGCTACTGCACATCACTGAATATACATCTAACGTCTGTTCAGGTGAGAGGCCTTCATATTAGACATTTGAATATAATATGTCTCAAATTTCTCATGTGGGCCTATTGGAATAATAATCGCCCACTTTCTTTTACTTTGGATTCACATGTCAAGTATCTGTTTTTCCTGTTTCTGTTATTGCCAAACTATGTGTCACATCCTGAAATAGAAATGCATAATCTTGATTATGTTTTATCACATTTACATTACTGCAATACAGTATCCACATGTTTTCTTCATGAGGCTTCTAACAAAATCCTCATTGTTTTCACAATTGACTCCAATCTTGATGTAACTCAGCTTTTGGTTTATTTCAGATGGCACTTCAAGATTTCTTTCTTTTTTTTTTCTGATTTGGGGAGCTCTTCACTGACATGTGCTAGTTTACTTCTGAGGATTTCTGCGCCTTTTTGTCCCTGGCAGGTCCCTGAGGTCATGTGATCAGGGTTTGCTGATGGTGCGCCATTCCAGGTTGAAAACAGAAGAAGATAAATCCTTTCTAGTGAGCCCAGACTCTGAAACTCTCATTTTCTGTGCATGAGATCAGTGGACTTTGAGGGTTATTTTAAAAGTAAGGAAAAACATATTTTTTAAACCAATTTCTTAATTTTTCTATTCATATATATACATTGTCTTTTAGGCTTCAGTTAATTTATTGTAAAACACTTCTTTATCTTGAATGGTACTATGGAAATAAAGCTTTGCTTACTTATGTACCCACTTGACATTTATTTTTAAATCAGATTGTGAACTGAATCAACTTTGAGCTTGAGTCCATCAGAGTAACACAGAGACACAAGGAACACAAAACACACTCATCCCTAAGGAAAATTTAGAGAGAGACCAATAAGCTTAAATGCACCTGAAAACAACTTCAAAAAGGGATAACCTGAGAAACAACAGATGATTATTTTATTAATTTCAAAGGAAAAACATTACGTGTTTGTTTCACTCATTTCAAACACAGTGTTACTTTGTCATGTTGCTGGTTTCCATCTCCAGACCTACATTTTCTATCCTATGATTTTCAGTTTCCCTGGGCTTCCAGCAATTCATTTACATTTTATCAACTGTCTTCATTTTCTTTCCTTCCCACCGCTGTGGCAGTCATTTATTCACTACTCTCATCTCGAGCTTTGTCTCAGTCTCATGTTGTATGTACTTTTCCTCTTCATAGCTGTCTCCTACTAAGCCCATCTCTGATACAGTCACCTTGTTAACACTTTAAAGCTGTTAAGATCAGAGAGCTTGACAAGCTGGGGTGAAATGTGGCAGGCCTGCTACTGATTACACAGACTTAAATATAAGACAGCCAATTTGCTCCCAATTTGAAACCCTCAATAAGCTAAAGATTCAGTGCATTCCCTTTGCAAATGTAAAACCCTGCTCCACAAATGCATCGGTAGTCTACTTTACTCGATTTGGCAGTAGAATTTTATTGTAATCTAATGTTTTTGTCCTAACAAATAAACATCAACTTCGGCAAAAAAAAAAAAAAAAAAATGCTGAGACTGGAAATGTGCTTTTTTATGACCCAAAAGTTACATTATTTTTTAGAGAGCAAAAACTGACAGCAACAAGGGCTTCCAGGACAACATTTGTTGGGAAAAAACTGACAACTTGCGCTACTCTTTAAATCGCAGGTTCAGTAGTGCATGTTAAGTGTTGACCAGTATGTTTAGATAGTAGTGCAACTTTCTTTTTTGCATAATAAGGTCTGGAGTAATAAAGAGTGAACCCCAGCTGTGAGGCAGCCCTCTCATTCTGCTCAGCTTTTTTGACACACTGATTTTCATGCTATTACCCCAGTGGATTCCCCACTGGGAAATTACATGTATTATCTACCAAACAATAATAATAATAATAATAATAATAATAATAATAATAAAAACTGCAAAACATTTCAGTGACAAGTCAAAAAAAAAAACTTTAAATGAGTCTGTATAGATTCCTGATATCTGCAGCCCTTAATCTCTTTTTAACAGTTTGTCAGTTATAACGGTTGTAAAGGCACCTCATCCAACACTATGCCAGAAATCAGTTTAGCACTTCCTACCACTTAGAAGCTTATATGTCCCCAAATAACTATACAGCTGCAGATGGCAGCTGGACTCCAGGATGCTTGTTGTTTATGTTGTAAATTGTGAGCTGAGGCCCACTGCAGTGATTCTGTGTGATGGACAATGCTCTTAGGGTGCGTTCACACTGCAGCCTGAAGTGACCCAATTCCGATTTTTTGGCAATTCCAATTTTTTTGCCGGGGTCGTTCACACTGCCAGTAAATGCGACCTGTATGCGTTCTGCAGTGTGAACGGGCAAACGACCTGAAAGTGTCCCGCATGTGCAGTAGAGCGTCAACGTTCTCAGTGTTCTGCCAACCGCCATGAAAAGAAGAAGTGCTCAGTGTTTGCGAAGTAAACGTGGAGGCTAACGGTGGAGCTTAGCTTACATATTTGAAGTTGCATATTAACAACTTAATCCTCATATTGTCCGTCATGGTTGTGGTTTTTCTTTCCGCTTGCTCGAATCAGGACACAAAATAGTGAGATTTGTTGAGAATAAGTGACGTTCAGTTCGGATGAAGGCGACATGGACGTTAGGTCGCATTTGAATCGGATACGTATCGGATACGGGTCACATTCGAAAAAGAATCCAACCTGTATTGTTCACACTGCCATGAAAACATCGGATACAGGTCGCATCACGTCAAACAAATCTGAATTGGGTCACTTCAGGCTGCAGTGTGAATGCTCCCGACACACAACCCTTCAGTTTTGCAAACTGATCTTTTTGTTAGGTGGCTGTGATGGTTGATACCTGTAATTTTCTGGAGTGTTTCAGATGACAGCAGGGGATGTAATGTTAAACATTTTAGAGAGACAAAATGACACAATCATTACAGGTGCCTATTGGTTTCAAATTACTGTGTTCACTAAATCCTAAAAGTTATTGCAAGTTTAACACCAACGACAATGGGTCTTATTAAGAGCTCACCATCTGCTCATTTATTTGTGGCAACTCCAGTATCTCCAAGCATGTGCTTTAAATTCACTGAGGAAAGATGAATTAGGTGGATTACATTGGTATTGTAACAAGACAGAGTAGCCTTCCCACCTTGGGAGTATTCTCTTCACTATGGTTGATGCAATTTTGTAGAATCACACAAATCTATTCATGCAGGACACTCGAGCGCTGACTTAATTTAGACCTGTAGCCCGTTTTTTCAGATAAAGTCTCTAGCCTGCTGAAGACAGACAGGCTAGAGATGAAGAAAGAGTGTCTCTCGTTAGTCACAGTGTTTGAGTGGAAATGTGGGATCCTAATAAGATGGAAGAAACGGTTAGATCAAGTTAAGGTGGGAGGTCTGTGTTGCTGAAGTGAGTGAAGCAGAATACAACAGCATCCTAAACCGACTCTGTTGGAAAACAAATCTTAAGTGCTTCGTTCAAGGATTCAAGCAGTATAATCACACTTCTCTGTGTGTGTTCTATTCATTCTGTTCTACATAAATGTGGGTTAAAGCATTTTGTAGAATCAATGAAAAGAGTTTACTAGGCACCTTTTTTTACCTTCAATTGTCAAATATATTATATGTCAAAATTGCTTAAGAAGGAAATGGTCAGGCTAATCTGAAGCTAAAACACAAAAGATGTCATTTGATTTATTGATGATCAGTGAGGGAAAAGCATTTTAACTATGTGAAATATCGGAAATGAACATAAGTTTACACTTGTGCTTTGATAGGCACAAGGAAAGCTTGATATTTCTTTATGTCATATTTGCACCCCAGGTTATGTTTTTGCAGTGCAAGGGACTTGCACTCTCATTCTGACCTTTGGTACTCAAAGTCCACTTTAGCTAAGTTAACTTAGTTTTTGTTTTTAGTCTACCAGCTTTTATCACACTAAGGAGGATACACTGACAGAAAGATGGGTATAGAAAGCCTGAGGGTGGAAATTAATCCAGGAGAAAGGAAAACCCACAATGTTTTTACTTGTGTGTGGGGGTTTGTGAATGAGCAGGCACAGTAGGTTGTGTGTGTGTGTGACTTGGAGCAGATGTTGGTAGAATGATGTTTCCATAGTCCTAGTATTTGTGCAAGTGGATCAACATTTAATGAAAACATATCCCAAATGCACACACATTTCTACACAATCTAATTTAGAAAAACAAAGGCTGAGTAAGAGTGAGTGTCCGGAAGAAAAAAAAAAAAAAAACTTTGCGATGAAGGAGTAAGCTCACTTTTATTGGATATCTCTGAGTCTGGACCAATGAAACTTTTTTTATTATCCTAACTGAAATATTGATACCTCAAAGTACCCAGCAGTATATTTTTCCCTGACTGTTCTTGTATTTCTCTTCCAGATGATTCACAATGGTGAGAGAGGGCAAAAACAGACAGACAAAAGAATGTGGGAGAAAATGGATGAGGGAGGCAATATCAGGGTACAGGCATGCGTTATTTTGCAGTTTTACGACAAATACTAAATGAAAATCCCTGGAAGGGTATTAGAAGTCTGTATTTAATTAAGCCTTTATAAAATATTAACCAGGAGGACAGGGCAATTTCCCTTCTCCCATGGTTTCCTCAGTGGATTGAACTATAGTTACATTGCAAGGACAGCTTTGAATTATGATAATAGATAGAAGGTGAATGAGAGTGAGAGAAAAGCATGTCCAGAGTGCCCACTAAAGAGCCAAAGGGGATGTTGGGATGAGGGACTGATGCTTCTCTTACCACTACGCCAGGAATGTCTTCAAATCACAAGGAGGAACAACGCTTTGATTTATTGGAGGTCAGTTAGGTTCACTTTTCAGCCCTGGCGCCTCTCTGTCTCTTCCTTTTACAATCTTTTAACAGCCTTTGATTCCCTAATTTGAGAGTCACATCCTGTGAAGGGTGCATTGTACAAGCAAGGTGTAAATTTGAATTAAAATAGAGTCTTCATCAGGTGCAATGATGACAGTTTGTAAAAAGAAAGGGAAGCAGACCTAAATATACAGTTCCATTTAGAGAAAAAGATAAGGGAATCGATGAAATACCTCCTGCATTCTAGTTTCATTTGGCCTCATTTGATGACTAAATGTAATTTGTTTGACAAACAATCTAACAGTCTGTCTGGTGTTTGCAAACAGACAGGCCACAAACTAACCAAAAAAGCTACTTGCAAAAAATATTTTAGCAGTTGTAAATGCACTTTGCAGCAACTAATCCACAAAAGGAAAAATACACTTAATCTCCATTCTTACTGATTTATCTGTACAAAAAAAGATGTTAATATATGGAAGAGTTTAACACATTTTAAAAACAGAACAAGCTGGAAATATAAAGTTGACCAAACCTTTGCAGTAGCTGTACCACATTTTTAAGTTTACCATTTTATGTATTAACTGCTCATACCACACAGATAATTAAATTAGAGCTTTGTATTCTTATTCAGTTTTTCTTTTTCTTTTTATCTTTTATCTCACTTGTTTTATATGCATGGTTCGTTGGTGCACAGTTGTTCTTGATGCTCTTTCTCCTGCCTCGGTTCACTCCTTATGAAACTTATGCAGATTTTTGAACGGATCACCCTGACCATCTTCTCAAGGCTCTAGCTAAACTATTTGTTAATGCAAAGTTTCCTATCATGCTTTTCCCTAGACTTATTGTTTATAATTGTTTATATGATTTACTCATATTATTCAAATTTTCTGAGATACTGAATTTTGAATTTTCATTATGTTGAAGTCATACTCATTAAAAATAAATGCTTGAAATATTTAACTGTATGTTTGATGAATCTATTGTATGAGCTTAGTTTTATGAAATGATTTTTTTTTTTACTTTTTCATGATATTTTTTTTAGCTATACTGGGATATAATTTTGCTTATATGCCATGTCTTAGCACTACTTTTCACCACAAGAGCATAAGAGAGATTTATAGAGTACACACCATCTTACTAACCAAACAGCATCTGACTGTTACATAGATGTCTTAAATCAAACAGTTGATAGGTATGTTAGATACCTTCAGATTAAAATGTGCTCTTCAGCGAGCTTGCATGACTTGAATATGCTGCAGTTCAACCAAATAAATTCACCTAGCTCTTTATCACAGAGGTCTTCATCAATCCATGTACCCCCCACATTTTTACTGTCACTGTCTTAGTGATCTAATATGTGGGGGCTTGTCAGTTTGCTATTTCATGTTTCCATTTTCCTCATCAGTGATAAATCAATTCATAAGTACCATGTAGACATTTTGTACTAGCATTGACAACCAATAAATCAAAGTAATGTTGTCATCAACTTAGAGGTTACAATAAGGAATTGGAGTTATTTGATTGCTATAAATAGTGTATCAACTGGAGGTTAGTCAGAGTAATTTTTTTGTTGTTGTTCAGGGGTCACATTCTGGCCACAGGTTCCAAAAGGAATCGGAATTACAATAGATTACAATATGATGTGACAAATATTCAGGAAATAAGATTATAGTCAAGTTGTAAATGAGACGGTAAGTAAATAACTAAACTACTTTGAAATTGTGGTGTTGCATTGAAACAAACTCTGTAGGGTTTCTCCTGTTTTGAGCCTTAATTTGCATTGAATTACATCTGTATCCAATTTCAGATCCATACAGACTCAGATGAAGGTGAGGGCAATATCAAGTACACCATCTCAGGAGAGGGGGCAGGCTCTATCTTCATCATCGACGAGCTTACAGGGGACATACATGCTACAGAGAGACTGGACCGAGAGGAGAAGGCTTTTTACACGCTTCGAGCTCAGGCCCGAGACCGTCTCACCAATGCCCCTCTGGAACCGGAGTCCGAGTTTGTCATCAAGGTCCAGGACATCAATGACAGTGAGCCCCAATTCTTGGAAGGCCCCTACATCGGCAGTGTGGCAGAACTGTCACCTACAGGTAAGCTACACGTCTTGCTGCACAGTTAGGCAAGTGTCCTCTGAATAAGATATTTGAGGCTTTGAATACAGAATGGCTTCAAGCTGTCTATGGTGTGTAGAGATTTTGGTTATATAACTTCTATTTAAACTCTGCATTAGAGGTGTGTATACTGTAATGCTACTTCCTTTGATCAAAGAAAGCCTGAAAGGTCTCTAGAGGCCACAGTTCCTCCTCCAGTATAATTGAACATCAAAGGAGATGACATGTTAGAAAGTAGAATTGAATTTAAGTAAACTGTGCAAAGTGACATACAGCTTTAATCTGTTGGCAAGAATGAAACTGAAAATTAGTGTGACAGAGCTGGTAAGTAAAAGAAGCAAAGGCGAAAAACCTGATGAGATTCGGGGTTTGTTCTGACAAAAGAAATGTTTTTAGGAAAATGATGTTGAGCAAGAGGGTTCGGGGGGAGGTACATAAAGTACAAGAGAGGTGCTTGGAGAAAAGCAGATGATTGTGACAGTAAACCCTACTGGTAAAGCTTTTAACAGTGACACAATACTGCTAATCCTGACAAACATGTTCTTATTGTTAGCAACCTTATTAGCAGAACCCCATGGCTGCCTCAAATTCTCAGTGGAATGGAAAAGAAAGGTGAAAGTAGGGTGTATGAGGCTTCATTAGCATGGCATTAATGTCAAAAACAGCTGATGTTTAATAAACAAAATTCTGTTTGGCTGCCAAGCGATATCACAAAACCATGTGTGATCAGCATGTTGTGCGTGACTCTGCGTGTGTGCGTGTGTGTGTCTGTGTTTATTCACATGCAGTAGAGGTTCAGTAAACAGGGGCACGTTTTTGTTTGAATGACTACAGGAGTGCTGCAAAATGGAATGAGTTTTACCCTATTCAAGCCTGATTGGAATTAATTCCTGCTTCCTCAGCATGATCCAAACCATGGGCATTTTCTGCCGACAGTGTGCTCCAAAACTGAATGGGGTGGAAGAGTGAGTATGAGCATGACTGAGAGAGAGAGGCAATAAGATAGGCCGAAAAAAAGGTGAAGTAAAAATAAACTGAAGAAAGAAAGACAGAGTTCTGAAAACTGTGCAGCCCTCTTTAAGCAGACAAAAGCAGGCCTGTTACGAAAGAGAAACATGGACTAACAGAGGCTTTACTTAGTTAATAGCAGTTAATGCACTTTTAATTGCCATGACCCTTCCACCTTTTTTTGACCCTGTCTCGCTTCAGTCAAATTACGCACTAAGTAGGTGTGCAGTTCATGTTTTAAACATGATTGTGCTGTATTCGCCTAATGAGATAACATTAAGTGCTTAGTCAAGCATTCTTCTGCCCTGCCAGTCTTTGCTTCAGTTCTGCATTACTGAACATCATAAAGCCAGTGATATTTTTTTATTTTTTTGACGTGTCTACAATAAAGTCACAATAAAAAAAGTGAAGAAGAAAAATAATAAATTCCTGGCTAGACAATGTTTACTAGCACTTGTCTTAGTACTTGTGGAGAGGCAAATCATCATGGTGGACCAAATGCTTAAAAAGGGGGACCAGACAGTGTGCTTCCACTGTTGAGAGATGACACTTCCCAGCTCTGGGGAAGTCTGTGGTGTTGAAACAAAGGCTCTGACTGACTACCAAATGTTGTATTTAGGAGGACCAGTATGGTATTTTGCCAATAGTGATACTTTTCCTCACAAAATACAATTCAAAACCCATGAGCAGTGTTGCTGTGCCTGCAGTAAGCATTGGTAGTGTTGATGAACATGAGTGCATTCCTTCTGATCTCTATTCTGATATTGAGTCTGTAATAATACCATTCTGTTTTCCAAAAACAAAGTGGGTAAATATTTCTTGTGAAAACAGTGAAGAAAAAAATATTTTCATGTTGACCGAACAGTAAACTGTGAATGTGGTTTTGCCTCCATAAAGGAAAATATGCATTCTTAAGGTGTAATGGTTTTATTGTGATTTATTAATAAGATTATTCACATTTAGCAAATGTCTTAGCATCATCCACAGTTTCTCTAAAATTTATTCCAGTTGTCAGTGTTTTTGTAGTTTATTTTGTGTGTTTGCAGATGATTTTTGACTTCGTGAAATGAGGAGGGTGTAAAAGCTTAGTAACACGTTGTGTATTCACGATTTTGTTCTTTTCTTGCATGAACCCAGGATATGCTTGAAACCCCGTTGGAATCAGCAGTTTTTTATAATGTAATTTTGAACACGGCTCCTGTGATGTGAAGCAGGGTTGCATTTTATGCTGTGATTTGAAGCAGGTTGCGAGCATTAGCCACACCAGGGATTTGCACACTATGCTGTTTTACAGCCAACTGTATAGGGAAATTGTCTTGAAACACACAAGGCTGTAATAGTAGGAAAGTAATCAGCAGTCAGCTGCCTGAGGCATATTCATCTTTACTTATCACTCCTGTCATGTCTTCCTATGCCATTCTTAGTCATGGCGTCAAAGACCTCTATTCTGTCTGTCCCTTTTCACACAGGCTTTCTGTCTCTTTGACTATCTGCCTATTCAGCATTTTTACATAAATAACAATTGTGCGCATTATGTTTTCTCTCTGCATTAGTGGGATAGAGTAAGTAATGTGCAGCAATGTTATCCACATGAGATGAGATTCCCTGGTTAAAACTTAAATCTGCAATAAAGACTTTGGCCAGGTTCCTTTCACCCTTAACCTCTCATTATTAGCCCAGGAAAGACACTTTAGGAGGTTAGCATTCTGGTTGTTTTGATGAGTTGGGGTAGTGTCAAGGGGAATGCCTTCACTGACCTAAAAAAAAATTGAATATTCTTGAAAACAAAAAGATAGTGGTTGCTAAGAATATATATATATATATATATATATATATATATATATATATATATATATATATATATATATATATATATATATATATATATATATATATATATATATATTAACATTTCTCAGTTTGATGTGTTTTTATTTCTCAACAAGCAACTATGATCCAGTTTGATTTACTCTGAAGTATTATGTTTTGTATATTTTTGCTATTCATCAATTCAACAACCAGAAAAAAAAGGATGCTGATTACTGCTGGAGGATAAATAAGTGTTTGCAATTAATTAGTGGAATCCAACAAAGTATGAGGTTAAAAGCAGTGTCCAATGCTTCAGTGGATTATTGTAACTACTACCTGAATGAAGGCCCAATGGGAGGAGTATCAGAGATCTTTTAAATAATCTACTGTTGTGTCAAATATGTGATCTAAATTTACTCCTAATGGCGCTTTTGACTCAACATTTTACCACTTTGTTACATTTACATTCGTGTTATATACATAAAGATCACAGATGAATCATATTACAATATCAAAATATATCCTTTGCTGAATATGTTGAATGATACTACTTACTTACAACTTAATGGTTTTATTTCTCTGTCTGTTCAATTCTTATTTAATTTCAAATAATGGATCCATCATTAATGCAAATCATCCACAATGTTAAAAGTTAATGTTGCCTCAGTTTCATTTATGAGATAATGGTAAGAGTACAGGTCTGTCCATTTAAACACACATTCTTCTATTATGAATAAGATCCAATCTATCTTTGGCAAAAAGCCCTGAGCTATCCCTTTGGACCCAACTGCATTATGAAGGCTACTTAATGCCGCACACTAGGACAAGATGCAAAATTAAAAAGTTCCATAACTTTTAGTATTAGAAGGATTTCTATTTGCTGTAAACAATATGCAGTTGATATACATATACGTTCTTATGCAGAAAGATTCAAAACTGCTCCACTTAACAGCATCATGATGCCTTAAAACATATGTGCAAAATATATTTTATGGAAAATTGCTACGAGTTACTTCAGTGAAGCTACATTGAAACATCTGCTAAATGTGAATTTGATTCCAAAAATCTAAATTCTGTTTTCACCAAAAGACAAGCATCTCCAAGGTTTTGTGTACCTTTTCTACACATTCTGTACATGTGCTTTTCCACACATGTGCTTTTACAAAATATTTATTTTTGTGAGGGTTTGGGAAATGACGGTCTGATGGGACAACCCCCACTTCCTCACTGTCTGACCGTGACATTTGCCGCGCTCCTCCTGAGCATCATGCTAAGACTAAGGAGGGGTGACAGGGGCTCATGAGTATCAAAGTGTACACCATGTATTCATAAAGAAAAGGGTATTAAAAATTCACAGCCAATATCATATCACAGTAAAGGAAGCGATTCATATTTTAAAAGAATATGAAAATAAACCTAATTGAAACTAAAGACTGATGAAGACAAGATTGACACTGGTCGGAAGACTACAAAGAACATGGAAGTAATGCAGGAATTCTTAGTTCGTACTGGTTGAGTTCTGCAGGTCATAATTTCCTGTACTCTCTTTTTGTCTGCACTAAAGAATAGGGTTGAACAATATAATCTATTTCTTCCAAAGAAAACATGTAAGCCTGGCTTAAAGTTGGGTTTAGCACAAGAACAACGCAACATATTATGAAAGGAACAACGTGGCAGCATCATTCTCTTGGGTTACTTTCTTAAGATAGACAAACTAGACGCAATTCTATTTGGAAAGGTGGAAAGAAACAAAAAAAAAACAACAAAAAAAAAACAGGAACGGTCCCTTGTTTCAGTTTTGACCCAAAACCTTGAGACTTCTGCTTAAAAACGAAGAAAAACAGAAATAGAGTGTTTTTTTTTTGTTGTTTTTTTTGGTAACACTTTATTTGAAGGGGGTTGAATAAGACTGTCATGACACTGTCATAAACATGTCATAACACCTGTCATGAACATGAATAAGCCTTCATGAATATTTATGACTGTTGTCATACAGCGTCATTCGGTAAATTATGACACTTTTAATACGTAGTAGACATTATTCAAAATGTCTTTGTTATGACAACTTGACATTAACCAAGAAATCATTACTGTTTAAACTTTACCTTTAATAAGATAAAGTTACCTAATTTTTAAAGTGCAATCAGTAATACTTTTTTAACAAATTTATGTCAGTAATGATTTCTTGGTTAATGTCAAGTTGTCATACCAAAGACATTTTGAATAATGTCAACTTTGTATTAAAAGTGTCATAATTTACCGAATGACGCTTTATGACAATAGTCATAAATATTCATGAAGGCTTATTCATGTTCATGACAGGTGTTATGTCATGTTTATGACAGTGTCATGACAGTCTTATTCACCCCCCTTCAAATAGTTTTTTTTTTTTTTTTTTTTTTTTTTTTCCCCCCAGGTGTTTTTTTTTTTTGGGGACCCCCTTAAAAAAATT
>NW_015113730.1:56720-61350 GCF_001443285.1 Poecilia latipinna
GTCTTTTTTCCCCCCCTTTAAAAAGTTTTTTTTTTTTTTTTTTTTTTTATCACCACAGTGAGTCTAATTGATTGAGAGACTCCTGAACAAAATTTTATTTGTCAATTTTCTTTGTTTTAAATGAATGACATATTTTAAACATATAGCAAGAAGATTTTGTGCATTTCTTTGTCTTTGATATGATGCATAGATGCAAATGCAGAGTAGTCCACACTTAATGAGATGTTGAACTAAGTTTTGTACTTTTCAAGGCGTTCTCATTAATATTAAATTTGATCTACCTTTTCTCTCCTTTTGTTTGCCATCTTTAGTAAGTGTTAAATATTAATGCAGCTTTGAGCTAGGCTTTAAAATAAGACGATAACAAAATAAAAAAAAAAATAAAAAACTGTGGTTAAAGTAAACTGTATGCCGTGGGTCTGATCATTACAAAAGTCGCATTAGGCTGTGAAATAATTGGGTTTTTAGTTCTGGCACATATAGTGCAGATACATTATTGGCAGTGGCACCCTAAAGCAAAAGCTTATATGCTCCTCACGGCCTGCTAATATTGAAGTAATAAAGACAGGCCTTTTCCAATTTAAAATCACTATTACACCGTGTTACAACTTGCATACTAAGACATCCATCAATCTGTTTTTTTTTTCTTTTTTATGTGAGCTGACTGATAAAGTACTACAGCACATTTTCTTGGGTATGAAACCATTTAGTCTCTGAGACGTCTTTCTTTTTCCCCCCCTTCTCCATTGGAGTTGGATAAGAATGTATCTAAGTGAACAGCTCATGGTGTAAAAAAAGTCCACAGGATAATCCTGTGGTTGGTGCGGGTTCCATCATAAATGACTTCAGACCCATTGAGTGGCAGAAATATACATAACATCTGTGCCTTGGCCTTAAACTTGAGGTCACACTGACTGACAAGTCAAATTGTCCAAAGATCGGCAAGATACATTAACAGGTCTCCAGTTTTTGTGATAATTGCTATGAATTACTGAAAATCACAATTGTTCCAAATGTTACTCAATATTTTATATTCTTAAGCTCATTTATCAAACTATGTCAAAGAGTTTCTGTAGCTGTGCACAACATGTCTAATCACACATTCAAATCATAATTCCATATTTATTGGGGATGTTCAAAGGAACAATACTGGGATTCGTACATGCACACAAAATGTATTTGCTCAACATATATTTTGTATTTTTATATATGAATACTTCATGATTAATCAAGAAATTTATGCGAGGCTATATGCTTGAGATCCCTCATAATTTATAGACCACATTTACAACTGACAAAAATTCCTTTTAAATATGACTCCACACTCAAAAATTGCCTTTGTAAGCATTAAGTGTTTAAGACTCTTGCAAACTCAGATTACAAAATACAAGACAGACCAAGTAACTATTTGCTTTATTTTGTATGCTCTTGATCTCCTGACCTTTATCCTGCACTGTAGTATAATTAGAATAAGAGATGCCCCAAACCCTCTTCATGTAATGCAGAGATTCCAAAGGGGAGTTTATGTAATAATCACTGTTCTTGCTTCTCTGACTTTGATTGGTTCCACAGAACGAATGTTACAATAATAAACCCTTGTCATACTAACAATAGAGGAGGTATTTCCAAACACTGGTACCACAAGAGAAAGGACTGCGGCAATGCAGGAAAGTTACAATCAATAAATCCTCCCAGCTACCTTTATGTATATGACTAGCAACATGCACAAATATGCACTCAACCACACTGCCTGACATAATTGATTTTGGCTGATCTTAGCAGGCAAGGTCATGCTTTTACATCTTTGGGGAAGAGGATAAGCAACAAAGTGGTAATATGGGATTCAGTATGTAAAATTGTCCAACCTTAAAGAAAAGACAGCAGTATGATAAATCTGCAATTATGAAACACAAGATTGAAACATTTTTTATAGAACTGTGATATAGCACAGAAGCACTGGCACTCTTTTCCAAACAGTATACTGGACTTTTCAAAAATAAATTTAGTAATAAACAACATAAAACACACATGCAGAGTGAGTTAAGAAGTTATAAAAGAAAAAGTTATATGCTGGCTTTTGTGCCTTTGATTTTGTGTTCACAGGTAATACTTTTTTTATTATTTAGTCTCCCACAGAAACACCCATAATAACAAAATGCAAAAAAAAAATAAAATAAAATAAATTAAAGCTGATGTGCCACACTGGCTCAGAACACTGTCTTGCAAGAGAAACCATGATCTGATCTATTAAAAGACACAAGTTCAGAAGCAAACAGAGATTAGATTTTACAATATCATTCAGCAGAGATGAAAAATATCCCTAAATCCTTGTTGAGAACTGAAAGAGGATCAATGTAAGCAGGCCACTGGCTGTTATGACATCACAGATTTTTCTTCTCCTTAAACCTCATTCACTCTCACCCATCTTTCTCTGCCTTACTCCCTCTGCCATCCCTCTCCTGGGGCATTTATGTGGATGAGAGAGAAATGAATCAGATTTGAAGTAGTAAAGGAATAACTTTTCATGTGAAAACATCTCAGCTTTTATGGCTTTACTAAATGATCCATAATGTGGGGAGGGAGCACTCAGTCCTGCAGATTAAGGTGGGTCGAGGCAAGAGAGCGGCTCAGTGTTGCAGTAGTTAGACCCCTCCATTGAAGCCTGTACCAGTATCGCACCAGCTGAGATAGGCACAAATCTCTTTTACGAGACTGCCTCTTAAATAGCTGTCAGTCTAGTGTTTCACACGTGGCTCACTCCTCCTGCTCCCTTTGCAGTAATTGAACCATCTCTCCCAGAGTGCTGAAATGGTGTGGGAAGCCATTCCGACAGCCTGTGTTGATACCATTAAACCAAACTCATGCATAAATCTGACTATATAGCCATTGTCACTAATCCCCCAATGAATCCTCCACACCCCAGAATCAACCCTCCTCCTTGTGTATTGTCACCTCATATGATTAGCTTTTTTTTTTTTACTTGAATATTATTTACATTACTCATAAAATATAGTATTAATATATATCTGGAAAAAAAAAAAAAGAAAAACAAAATCCACCCCACACTCACACACACATTTACTGCTTCCCTGTTGTAAATTCTTACAAAGAAATGTCATAACTATGTTGAAATAAGTTCGAATTCCAGTAACAAGATTGATTAGAGAGGTTTCAAAACTGTAAAAAGCAATAATTATGCAAACTGTTAGCTCATTTACTGTGTTTAAATTTATGTTAATCCCACCCACCCTTGGGAAGTGTAAGCACTTTACAGAAATAAATGATACAATTATAGAAATATTAACAAAGAATGTGGATAGAGATTGAGATTAGTGATGAATTTCTCCCCCAATTACTGTCCCACTAAGGCTAAGGCATTTAATGAATAACAAAGCTGTACCCTCATTAATGCTGCACAGCAAAGAGCCATTGCAACCCTGTCTAGTCCTTCCTGCTGAGGCAAATCATGGTGTGATACTTTTCTAAACCATTTTGGTTTACTTAATGGTCCTTACCTGTTATAAAATTGCATATTTTGTTGTCTGTAACTAGACAGAATTTTAATAATTTCTGATTATGAAAAGGGTCCCAAAGTTTAGCTATTCCTGTGTTGCAGATGTTAGATCTGTGATCTGGAAGAGTTCCCTCTGAGTCTTGCCTGTAGACCCTACTGTGCTCTCTGTGTGCTTTCCTCCTACCATCCAAAGGTCGACCAGCATACATGTTAGGACAACTATCTTGTTTCTTTTTTCAAATTGAATGGTGCGTGTAATGGTGCATGGCGGTCTACGAGTATGTTGGCCTTGAAAAAGACTGATATGTTCACAAATAATGAAAATACTTGCAGGCTGCACGTTGAACTTTCACTTCACAGTAACACTGGATTCAATGCATATGTTTTTTTTAAGTGGAAAATATTTTCTCAGAAAGGTCAAAAAATGAAAACATGCAAGGTTTCACTTAGAAATACCTTAATCTTAGGTTAACACACATTTGACTGACCAAGCTTCTTGTGATTGGACATGTATTGAGTCAGGCACATACAATCTGTTGTTCTCCTCCAAAATCGCTTTGGGAAAGTCAGTGAAAACCAGCATTGTTGCCAATATCTTGGTTTGGTTTGTAGGCAACTAAGGGGACCATTTTGTTTGTTAAAACAGACAACGATATACTGATCCAATATTAAATTCATAAAGAAATCTTACAAGTGGTATTTGGTCTGTCTCTTAACATTGGTGTTGCAAATCATAAATGGATTGCATGTAGGTTTTCCATCCATGTTCCATCCAAGACCTTAATGTAAAAAAATAATCCATCATCATATTTCCAATGATGTACAGTCAGTTACTATTGTTACTTTTTCGTACCTGAAACAAAAGAAGAAGAAAAAAAAAAAAAAAAAAAAAAATCAAAAAAAACATGTGTGTATTCATCTCGAAAAAATAAATCCCTGTTTTGTTTGTGGTTTATTTTAATCATTATAATTTAAATACACATTGCTTTATCTCAGATAAATAATTTATCTTACTGCTGTGAGAAAAGCCTACATTTAAATAGTGAACCCAAGAATAGATATATTTCGCTTCTGTATGCATAGTCACCATATGTAAATAAATAATAATAATAATAA
>NW_015113730.1:64549-65201 GCF_001443285.1 Poecilia latipinna
AAAAAAAAAAAATATATATATATATATATATATATATATATATATATATATATATATATATATATATATATATATATATATATATATATATATATATAGTTTTTTTAATTAGTTCATACAAGTTCATAAACACTTAAAATTCCATTAGTGCTGCCAGCAGATTCTCTAAGTAATGACTTTCCCTGCATAAAATTTTCTTGAACCCTAAAAGTAAATAAGAATCCAAGAGTCAAACTCATTTCTTTCTCCAGTTAATATAAACACATCAAAGAAACATTTACATTTGTATAGTTCTTTCATACCATCTGACGCTGCTGCCAGCAGTATCCAGAAACAGCTCGATGTCTAACTGAGTGTTACCTGGGAAAATTAAGATAAGCAAGTAATCCCATGGATAAAATGGCTTTGTTAGACCCAAAGCAGCATGGGCAGAATAATCAGCAGAGTAAATAAGAGATACATTTATGGCTTTTGCCAGAATTGAAAATACCTTACCTTTTACAGTCTCATATTTCCATTAAAGTACGATACCTCCCTAATCTCTCAACTGGAATGCTGCATTATTATATATATATATATATATATATATATATATATATATATATATATATATATATTATTTTTATTCAATATATATATATATCTCTCTCCT
>NW_015113730.1:68149-74886 GCF_001443285.1 Poecilia latipinna
GCGATACCTCTCTAAAATCTCACATCTGGTGTTGTATTATTATATATATATATATATATATATATATATATATATATATATATATATATATAATTCATGGTTCCAATGCAAATTTAAACCTCTTTCCAGCATATTTATGAGTAATATTTTAAATTAATTCTGCAAGTGAATCCACATTTTACTGAAGATTTCACAATGCATTTGGCAATACAGGCTTACATACAGTAGGGTACAAAAAGGTGGTTCAGATGGCACCTTGGAGTGGTAATCCAAGGCATGTGATTTAATGGCTTGCTTGACCTTAATGGTAATCCAGTGCCCCTTCTCCCTATTCCCCTTAGGAACTCCATTCAATGACAGGAAACAAACAGTGCTCTGACACTTCCTGCTAATTAGCATCATTAGCATATGGTCATTATGTAGCTGGACAGTAGCATGACAGGGCTCTAAGACGGGCTACAATGGTGACCTTTATTGGACAACACCAGCTGCCAGTAATTACCCATAGAATTGGCCAGATGATTGGAGACAGAGACGGACTCTGTGTCCTTTAAGACCTGTGACGTCTCTAAACATCTTCCTTTTTTTACCTCTTTTTACCTTCATTTTTCTTTTACAAATATATTTAGAGGGAAAACAAAAATGTGCTCAGATGGGAAACAAATATGCAGTAATTTCTTACCATTCTAATTAGGAACTTAAAGTTTACAAAGCTCTGGGCTGAGATTTAACTAAAATGTGTGACTAAATGGGACGATGTGCCTGCGTATCTGTTGCCAGAGGCTTGTGCATGCTCACTGGAGACAAAAATATCGCATGGAGTGTAAAATAATGGGAACTACGCCACACACCCTGATGTCGTGTACAAAAAATTCTGCTTTTTTTGCCTAAGTGCTGGTAATCAGATGTTGTTTGATCCAGATCTGTGTAGCTTGTGAGAGTCTTTGAAGATGTTGACAGAAAACTCCATGTTTGCTGTCCTCTGTGAGACTGTCTGTGCAGATGAAAAGAAAACAAAAAATCTTAGTAATGTTGTGGCTTATATGCATTGTGAAAAGGTAATTTGAAACTTCAAAATACTTGTAAGGGAAATTATGTGCAGAAATTATGTGCAGAAAGGTTGGATAAGCCACGAATATATTGATGTCGAAAGTATGAAATATGTATGAATGCAAATGCTGGTATTTGTACAAAATTAAACACATGACTTTTTATTCATGTTAAGAGATCACCTTTTAGGTCTCAACGTTTGCTTAACCATAAATGTTCCACCAAACACTGACATAACCCTTGTGCATGCGAGGACTGAGGCAAACATGGAGGACTGTGGCAAATGATACAAGTTTCATGGGTGTGGGGTCGGTTGGACCCCATTTGTAAACACCAGGTTTAAATAAAATAAGCCTAAACCATAGCTGTCTATGCTGAACAGCTCTACTTCACCAGTGCGTTTAAAAGTTCTCAAGCCTCCATTTGTCCTCACAAAGACAAATCTAAAACAAGTTTCACTCTAGCCTGCACTTATTTATGATTCCAGGACTAGTCCCTAGTGGGTTTCTGGCTCTGGAGCCTCCATTGCCGTTTTTATTTTTACATTATGCTGTCTGTCTTCTACAGAAACATCTGTCATGAAGGTTACTGCTTCAGACGCTGACGACCCTACATACGGCAGCAGTGCAAGAGTGGTTTACAGTGTACTGGATGGAGAAAAGTTCTTCACTGTTGATAGACATACTGGTAAGAAGAAACTCTAAAAGCTGCTTTTTATTATTCATTTTTTTCCTGTGCTGGGTGCTTAATTATCAGCTTAATTTTCACAGACCAAAATGTTCAAGATCATAGCCTAAACCATAAGATCAACTGGTTATGCATTGCTTTACAATTCTTGCCAAGAAGGTCCATTCCAGTGACTAGCAATATTATGCTGTGTAATTTCTGTAAAACGTAACACCATAAATGTGTCAGTTGTTAGATATGGAGTGGAAAATTATTTGCATCTGTATGAAATTCATCTGTTTTTGCTTTTTGTCTTTAATGTTTTAGGTCACCAAACTAATTTTAAGCTCAAACAACAATAATCTGTGTTTATTGAAAATATCTGTTTTCAAATAATACGATGTATTGGAAGAAAATAGCTACCCCAAAAAAGCCTGGCTGTTGTTAAGTCACAAATTAACTGTCATTATTAAAATTTATTTGGTTCATTTTATCTACCCACACCAGGGCCTGTTTTACTGCTAGACTAGTGGGTTCAGGACAGTGCTTAAATTGAACCTGTTAGCCAACGTCAAATTGGCTTAAATATAATAAACAAGATAATCTTGACTTGTATAAAAGAAAACATGTTTAAGAAAAGGTCAGAAACAAAGTCATTGATATCTATCAGCCTGGAAAGGGTTACAAAGCCATTTTAAGGCTTTGAGACTCCAACAAACAGGAAGAGCCTTGAAAGCTTCCCTGGAGTCATCAGCCTTCCGAAGTTACATCGAGGGCACTCCAATGACTTATTCAGGAGGTTAGAAAAGAACCACGAACATCTAAAGCAGCTATGGCCTCACTTTCCATATTTGAGGTTGTTTTATGAAATTTTAAATCAGGGTCGAAGGAGATCGGCGGCAATAACGAAACCAAACGCTGTTTCTGCTAGAATTAAATGTGCTCGATTTATTTCCCCATAATAATGCATGTTATTACAGCAAAATAACATGCATCAAACACTGTTACTGCTAGAACAAATATGCTCGATTTATTCCCCACAGAATACAGTACAAAACACTCTGACTAAACACGTGATGCTCGATTCATTCAAGTTACCAGCGCTTACCTCGTGAAACTTGGCCGGAGAGCCTTCGGCCTAGAGACAAGCAGTAGCATCAACGTAGCTGGGCATTCGGACGCGATCCACAGCAGACTCTGACCAAAACCGCGGGCTTTTTCGTATTTTATCTCTTAAACAAAGGGACGCCTGCGTGCAAAGGCGGAATGGCCATTTCCATCCTTGCAGGCGAGCCATCCAATCAGAGGTAGCCGCTCTCTGACCATGAGCCAATCATGGGCTGAGAGCGTGAACCAGCGGACCAATCAGAGCCCAACCCAAGTCAACCAGAGCCAAGCACGCCCTGTTCACGTGATCCGTATGAGCACAATAATCTGAGCAGAATAAGTTTTATCAAACAAAGAAAGATCAAATTATAAAGCAAAGAAAAGATAATAAAAAGAATAATGATTATCAAAGAACATAAAAGATAATAAAAAGATAAAAATACAAAATACCAGATCAGAGGTCAGTATTCATGCTTCAATAATGAGGAAAAAAAAATGTAAAAATGGCATACATGGGAGAGTTCTAAGGGTAAACTCACTGACAAAACCCCCTGACTAATCTCAAATTTACACAATGAACATATTGACAATCCCCAAAAGTTTTGTTGAAAAAAATAAAAAATCACTTTATTGAAAAGACAAACAAAGAGTTATTTTGAAAGTGTGTGCCACATTTCAGCTGGCATAAAACTAACACATTATTTGTCTGTCCCCAGTTGTAGATGTACGGAAAAAAAACTCCAACTCTGAAAGTTTACCTCTGTCACGGTTTCAGGCATTCTAGACTTGAAAGTTGCTGGAGTGCTTTACTCCCCAGTTTTCAACTTTATCTCCTACAAACTTTATCTTCAAATAATGATCCATTAAATACACCTTGGAAGTCCAAAGCTATTTTTTTTTATAAATCTAAATTTCATTTGAACTTTAGAAATGAATTATTTAAGTAGATTGTTTGAGATACAATAGTAGACTTGGACGGTATTGATCCCCACAGTGAGAAATGCACTTGCTATGGCAGCATACTCAGAATAATAAAATGCAAGTGAATGACACAGACAATAGAATATCAGAAATAAGTGTACAAAAGTATAAAATAAACACAGATTCAAAAAGTGAACTTACAAAACTCCAAAGAAATACACAAGTATATGACCATTGCACAGACCCCTCTTGTAGCTTGGAAATAAAGACATACATAAAACCTTAACAAAATGATTTAAGCTGATCAGTTTAAGTAAACATTAAGATTACATCAAAGTCTACTATTCTGTATTACTGACTATATTTCTGCATTTATTTTCAGTTGATGAAACATTTCATCATGTCTACATATGGAAAATTTGTCATTTCCCTTGAGACCTGGAACTTACAGATCATTATAACATGACCTATACAGACTTGCAGTTGGAACTTTGCATGGTGCTGCTTCAGAATGCCCTCCCGAGGGGAAAGCTCTGAAGTCTTAATGATTCCTTTTTTGGTGTCCACTACTTTGATTTGGTCCACCTGGGTGCCTGGATGATAAATGACTCTACCTTGGTGGGATAAGCTGGAAGACTGGATGGTTTGTTCCACTTCCCTGTTCACAACTACCATTCCACTTCATTGCATCATTTACACAGACATGACTAAAAAGTTGCTTGCTATTAAGCAAGACAGGATAATGGGCAAAATGAAGGTCAATATTCATACAAGGAAAGTATTGCTGCATGAATCTTTCATTTTTTCAACACACTGACAGACAAGAAACCACATAAAAAGGTAAAAAAAAAAGACGCTCTGTTTATATTCGATTTTTTTTTTTTTTTGAGGTAAATGAGTTATCTCAGTTTTGTCTATGCCACATTTGTCTGCTGCAACATCAAAGCAAAATGGCACTGCCTATGAAAATGTGAATGCAGCAATGTATGGATCATCAGTTTCTATGCACAGAGGCCAAAGTAATGGTACTGTGACAGCCATAAAAGGGAAGCTGACATCTCAGTTTTAAAACTGCCTCTTTTCAATTTTTATATTGGCTGTAAAAGCCACAACTTCAGAACAGCTGTAAGAACATGGAATTAGACTCTCAGTTTCCCTGACGAAAATGACAATTGAAAAAAAAAGAAAAAAAAGAAACATGATTTGTTTCTTCTAAGTCATACTACTGCATGTACTCTATCTTAAGTAGTAGTAGAAACATGACCAAGCACTAAAGGTGGCTGACATCACCTAGTTGCATGGCAAAGTGTATTTTTTTCCACCCCGTCAAATAAAACATGCTCTGCCTTAGACTCCCACCGAAAACTCTGCTCACCCTCACTTATCTTTTCTGCATGCAAATCTGTGCTGTCCTGTCAGTGGAGAAGGGTTGGACTACAACAAGGAGATAGTGTTAGTTGACTACAGGACAGACACACATAGATGTCATCAACTGTTCACAGAAACTCACACCAAAGGTCATTTTAAAATCTTAAATTAACATGCATAATTTTGGACCGTAGGAGGAGAAGTATCCTGAGAAAACCCACGCATGCACAAGGAGAACATTCAAACTCCTCATAGAAATGCTCCAGCAGAGACCCAACCTTTTAAGGAACCAGTTCTAACCATCACATCACTTCAGAGGCTGGTCTCAAATGCTTCCCCAGTATTAAAAAAGTACACTATATTCCTTACATGCTTTCTGGATATTAACTTGTTAGGCATGAGTGTGCTCTTACCACCACAGAAGAGTTGTAATGCTGTTCAGGATGGAATTGCCATGCTCTTATTCTATCCATATATATTATTCATTTTATTACAACTAAGCCATAAAATGGTTTATGGGCAGAGCGCCAAATGTGACAAGGCCTCTCCCGTTCAGCTCGTCTGCAGAATAACTGAGCTGCTTCAGCACTAGTGACTGACCATGACAAAACCAGGAACAAGTTATTTACAGATTATGAAACTGTGGATTCTAAGCTTTCTAAAGATGTCAAACATAAAGAACTAAATCAACTGAAGAAGATATTGCCATTTGAATGTTGGCATGCAAAGTTTGTTCCTATTACCTGATGAGATACCCAGGGATGGTAAGTAATGCTGTTCATTCACATTACTTTGTTATAGTCCTACACCACAGCATTGACTATCAACAGATGTGATTGGGAATATGTGTAGACACCTTTTCTTTTCTTTTGACTGGCGTATATGGTTTGAAATATGTGCTTTTATTAGTTTTAAGCTTTTATCCCTTTTTTCAATAAGACTATGAGCTTCTGTCTTGTGAACTATTGTCATGGGGTCATTTGTGAACCCTGAGCTTCAGTGTAATTAAATTATGCCTAATCTGAATTACAGTTCCACGCCAAGTCCACAGGTGATATAAATATATTCCATTTGGCCCAAATATGGCACAGATAAAGAATTCTTATTTCATTATTTGGCTGAATTGACCCAGACCTGAACCGGATCAGAGTCAAAAGACATTTTTTGCAGGTGTCAGGAGGGGTCATGATCCCAGCATAGTGCAGATCTGGTGCATGTGCAGTAATCTCCTCTGAGTGTGATGTGGATCTGGTGACTGGTACATGGATTTTGCCCACATCCGAATGCTGTCTGAGACAAGACCCGCCCGGTCACTGTCACAGCGTGCTCAACCCAGCCGCAGCGACACAGTGCAGGGCCAGGCAGACCCCGATCTGTGTGCCGGTAGTGTCATACAGAATTTCACGCTTCATGTGACAAGTTACATGTAGAGTGCAGTGGAACAGACTTAACTGTGCGATGGACAACAAGGCCTTTCAAATCCATCACATACATTTTAAATACATTTCACAAAAAAAAAAAAATATATATTTTTTTTTTTTTTTTTTTTTTTTTTTTTTTTTTTACAAATTTTTTTGAAAGCCCCCCCATGAAAAAATAAAAAAATTTTTTTGCAAAAGTCACTT
>NW_015113730.1:78460-79746 GCF_001443285.1 Poecilia latipinna
AAAAAAAAAAAAAAATATATTTTTTTTTTTTTTTTTTTTTTTTTTGCTATGTATACTAATTGTTCTGAAAGTCACCCCATGAAAAACTGAAAAAGTTTTCTTGCAGAAGTCATCTAAGTGTTCCTGTTATCTGCTACTCTCTTTCTGTTAAAGAATCCGTTGTACATAAACTCTGGAGAAAGTTTACAGCTGCACAACAGTATACCAACTGGAAAATTCTCTTTTCTTCTCTTAGCTTCCAATGTTGTGCTGGCGATTTTGATTAGATATCAAATCATCAGCTTATTGGCCGAGATTAATAGCAAAAGCGTGTGACTAGCCAATCAAAGATGGTCTGTGGGTTTCCCCAAGCCTGCAAAACTGTAAAAAAAAGTTAACATTTTAAAGACCCCTGAACCTACAATGGTTTCTTCATGACTTTTTATTTTCTAATAATCACATTTCTGAGAAAACGGATGATTTTCTCAGAAATTTCTGCTCTGGGATCTTGTTCTTGATTTTTCTGTTGTGCATCCCATTTTGATAGGCAAAAAATGTATGCCAATATTTTTGATCAAGGTTAATTAAGAGCTGTAACATAATGAAATAAATTTCCTGAGAAATAGAATCTTTTTCTGTATGAAGCAGGTCTCATTTAGTTCTTAATTTTGACAGAGACACTGCATTGTTATGCATTGACAAGGAGCAGATGAACAGAAGCAGCTGAGACTGGTGGCTCAGTCAGGATTATTTTGTTTTTAAAAATAATAATAAAAAACATTCAGTAAAACAAATATACATGAGTAGGCTCCACATAAATATATTCTTCAGCAAGTCTTTGCACCGAGTGAGTGCAAAAGCACAAAACCATTTTCACACCTCACTTAAGATCACACAGCCAGAAGGAAACTCCCTGCCAAATCTTGGCTCAAAACAACAACATAACTACATTACATGTCCTGCATTTCCAAACGTTATATTTATAAGCCAATTTATGAACAATGTAGTTTGTTTGTTTTTTTTTTCACAAGTAACACATTCATTAATACTTCTTTATCAAACTAAAAAGACGCCCCTTAAAAATCAAAGAAACAAATTCCTCACATACCTACTTAAAAAGTAAAAGTACATTTAGAACATCAGCTTTTTTGATCAGATTCCACATTCAAATTTTAAATTAGTGTTGTACAGAAAGCAGGATGTGAAGAGTTGTTAATCAATCTTCTGGGTTAAATAGTTTACTCAGCAGGTTAAAGAAGAAGACAGCCTTGACAAGGGGAACCCACAATATATACATATATACATAT
>NW_015113730.1:84123-87570 GCF_001443285.1 Poecilia latipinna
ATGGGTCAAATAGACTCAAGAATTGTTACAGCAGAGGGGCCCCAATTTATTTTTTTGGTCATTGGGCCCAAGATTCCTGGTGGTGCCCCTGAGAAGGTGACCCAGCATATAACTCTGCTAAAACACCCAAGCAACTCTAAAGGTCTACACTTGAGAAGCTATACTACATACTATAAATTCCCTCTTGAGATTTATATTATGATTAGTACATCTACATATATACTTAAAATATTAAGGATTTTTGGAAACCCATTACTTTAAGCACTTTGTCTTCTGACATACAGTAACTTTGTATCTGCTATCAGAGGCTTACAAACACTATAAAACTGAATCACAAATACATTTTTGTTAGAGACAGACACATGCTTTTCGACAAGCATACAAACCTCAATTACAAATCAAATTTGATTCTACAGATACACAAACCTTAATTTCTTGGAAACTTCATTTCATGCCCTTAGAAGCTTCTTAGTTTGAAGTGTTAGTGTTTTGGGCCTGATATTTACATCTTTTAATACACAACTGAGTAGAAATGGATACTCAGACTGACAACCCCCAACCCCCCCCCCCCACCCCCCCCCCCCCGAAAAAAAAAAAAAAAAAAAAAAAAAAACACTAAAAAATGTTACTGCTTAAGCTAACAACTAATGTATCCTTTCCTGGCCTCACTGACTAACTATTCAACTTATCCCTCTGGCTTTTGCTTTCAATCTCTCTCAATCATTAGGAATAATCATGACAGCAGTGGCAGATTTGGACCGCGAGACACAGGATCGTTATGAGTTGGTCGTCAAGGCAACAGACATGGCAGGACAAATGGGTGGTCTCTCCGGCTCCACCACGGTGACCATAGTGATCACAGACGTTAATGACAACCCACCACGCTTTCCACAGAGTGAGTGTTTCCCGCACATTCGCTTACTTTAGACTTTAAAAGAGATGGTCGTGTAGGAGGAGAAAAGAAAGCAGTTGGAAATAGCTGACTGACTTTTCTCTGGAAAGAGAAATGAGAGCATAATAAAAAGACAAATAATGTGCAAACCTGCAGGCCATTGACACCAATAGGTAGTTTCATGAGGGGCCGGGGAAAATCGCTTAAATTAAATGTATGGGCCATTTCAGTCCCACGAAAAGGTGTTATATCAATGGTGGAGAACTGATCGGCACCAAGCTTATTTATCTATATTTTTTAAAAACATGTCATGTACAAGACCTTGCAAAATACCCCTTGAACTATTTCCTATTTTGTGAAACCACTCCCAAATCTGATTGGTATTTGGTTGTGAGTGTTCAGGATGAAGAGCAATGTTAGTTTTTCTCAACACATAGATTTCCTCATGTTGGCCAAAAGTTTAATTTCAGTCTCATCTGACCAGACTGTGTTCTTTCACATGTTTGCTATGTCTACTACATGGCTTTTGGCACCCTTAGTACTCCTACTCTTTTTTTATTTGTAGTTTTAATTTTAATTTTTCTTCTTTCTCACACACAGTTAAGTCCAAAATTATTCATAATTCTGGCAGAGACATGGATTTTTTTTCCCTTGTAGGACAAGAAAGAGAAAAGATAATCAAACAATGTACTAAAGTATTTACATTTATCATTCATACCTTTTCCAAAAATCAACAGTGAATAATTTAGGGCTTACTTGTATGAAGAGAGCACAACTAATAATTGTCCTACTAATAGACTGAAGTAAGTACTGGATTGAGGCTTTATTTTTAAACACAGTTGAAAACCACTTATCATTTTCTGTCTACTTCATACTTAAAAACTACTGTACATTGTGATCACCTACAATACTGATAGAAATTAAGTGGCATTATCTGAATGTGCTCTCAAAATGTTGTCATTCCATATTTTTCATGAAGAATCAAAGAGTTTATTGGTAAATCATGTTTTTATACTATTCATAATACAAATACTATTTCATACACATAATTGTCTGATACGATGTGTATAGGAATAGACATCATGTTTTTATAGATGTGTACATTTGCAGAAGTAATGCAGTTTTCTAATACTGTATGTGTCTCATCCTTAAAGAAACAAAAATGCATTTACCAAAACATTGTACTTTTCTTTCTGGATATTATTTAATTTATTTTGCAGTCAATTTTCTTTTAGATAAACTAGCACTTTAACAGTATAAACAGTATTACATTTGATTAAGCCAGTGTGCAAGCAGTCTATTTGACAGTGAGTGATATGCATTCACACACCTTTTCATATTTGTGTATGAATCACTTTTTCATCTCAGTAAATCATATTTACTCAGTCAGAGTGATAGCCCTGCAGACGTATAGTGCCTCCACTGCTGGATGTTGGGAAGCAGAATCTGGAATACAGTTCTATATATCAGTTACACAAAAGGATGACATACGATGTGTGTAAGAGCTCACATGTTTTCTGTTCCTGTAACAATCATATTTCATCTTCCTGCTGTTTATCTCGTTCATAATGTTCAGTGGAAGAAATTATACATTTTTATTGCACACTCCTGACATTTTAGCAGCATTATTGGGTTTAGCCTGGTAATATATAAAAGCACATTCTGAAGCAATTATTTTATAATACCAAATGGAAAATATATAGGACTGGTAAAAAAAAAAATGCCTAAGCTAAATAAAGCTTTAAGATGGATGGTATTAACTATAATTTGTATGTCTTAACATGTCATTGGTATGATCCTATTTTCTTTCTTTTCTCAGTCATTTTTGTTATTTATTAAAGCTATTTACTCCCTCCACCAACTACTCTAATAGCCTGCCTATGGCTATCAAACTCTTCTAATATTGGTGCTTTCCTCTTCATTTCTGCGTAACATTTGCACCTTCACTCTTCTTTGTGGTGTTTTATATAACACCATCAATACGAGCCTTGTTTGAAATGTCTATACTTTCTCCCTCCGGCCACCTCCTCCATCTACCAGAGATGTACCAGTTTTCGGTGTCAGAAGGGGCAGCTGTGGGGACACCGGTTGGACGCGTCATTGCTACTGATGCAGACATGGGGGAGAACACAGATATGAGCTATCTGATCATTGACGAAGGAGATCTCTTCAAGGTCACTACAGATGTTGAAACACAGGAAGCTGTTGTCTCCATCAAAAAGGTACATCTGAATTAAGGCAGTTCTGCTGCAGTGTTTCTGTTTACTGCTGGTTTTATTTTAAATGAAAGGAACATGATGTAGGTATTTTTCATGTGTTAGTAAAATTATTGAGAAAATTCCTATTAGTTGTAAAATGTCTTATTTAGAGACTATATTACATAGGAACATGATTTTATTCACATTCTAGTGATATTTTTGTCTATTGTAGTTTCTGCTAACAATACCATATAGGATGATTTTTTTTTTTTTTTTTTTTTTTTTTTTTTTTTTTTTTTTTGCACCTTTTTTCACAATGTGTTTTGCCCATAAGTGCAATAAAGAAAATTTTGGCTA
>NW_015113730.1:90724-107268 GCF_001443285.1 Poecilia latipinna
TTTTTGCATTTTTTTTTTTTTTTTTTTTTTTTGTGTTTTTTGTAAAAAAACATTATAAGGTGTTTTTTTTTTTTTTTTTTTTTTTTTTTTTTTTTTTTTGTAATGTTCATTATTTCCAAGAACGGTTTTGCACTGGGAGAGGACAAAGTAAGATTTGCGGTCATCAGACAAACAGCAACCACCAGGTTGCTTTTAAATCCTGTGTCTATACTAATGTCATTAATAATATACACAAAATACACATTGTCTTCACATGAATAAAAGAAAAGCAACTTACTGATATTATTGAATTAGTCGGAAAGTGATTATCTCTAGACAGGATAATGGGAAACTGCATGTTCCAGTGAATCAGGAGAAAAGCCCAGACTGTGTTCAATACATTACGGAGCAGTATCAGTTATAATAGGTATAATATGCTTACTTCAGGGTTTTTTTGCTATTATACCATTAACTTTGAACTAGATTAGATATGTTGCCGTGAGTATTACCTAAAGGCAAAAAATGAGCTGTAAGCAATGGTCAAATACCTTAACAGGGGTAAAAACTGTTTTCTTTTTCCCCCACACTACTGGCACAGTGCCACCAGCAGTGTTTTAATCTATGCTCATTCCTGTATAAAAATTACAGTGCTGCCATATTGAATGTCTTCCCTGGTGAATATGTGTAAAGGCCTTCAAATAAATGATCATGTGTGCAATAGCAAAAGTTTTCACATATTTTATTTATTATTATTTAACATTTAAGGTAATTGTAAAGTTTATTTATTTATTTATTTATTTATTTATTTATTTATTTATTTTTTAACTTGAATAATTGTGCTGTCATGTGGGAAGAAGTCTTTGAAAACACTGGTAATGTGGGTCCAGGTAATATTGGCGATTTTGTGAAACATCTATACCTATGATATCTTTGAAGTAGGAGTGTGATCCCAATCAGCATATTGCATTTAATTTTAGAACAATATGGTTTAATTCACTTTTATTTGTCTGCATCAGGATCAGGTATATTAACGTTCCATGACTTCATCATGTTTATGTTCTTCCTCTGCATACATGGGTACTCTCAGAGAAGTCCAGCTTCCTCTCAAAGTCCAAAAACATGACTGTTAGGTCAAACGGTCTCTTGAAATTGTCTTTTGGCATGTGCATGGCTGTTTTGTTCCTGGTTATCTCTGTTGACCTGTTCAGGATTTACTCTACCTCTCACCCAGTGACTGCTGAATATTTTGATTTGGTGGACATGTATATGTATATATTTTTTGTTTTGTTTTTTTTTGTTTTTTTTTGTCAGCCGCTGGACTTCGAGAGCAAGAGGATCCACAGTGTTATTGTGGAGGCAGTAAATAAACACGTTGACTCTCGCTTTGTTGACCTGGGCTCTTTCCGAGATCAGACAATCGTGAAGGTCACTGTGTCGGATATTGATGAGCCGCCCATCTTTCTACCAGTGGAAGGTGCTGTCATGGAAGTCCAGGAAGATGCTAAAGTTGGATCTCTCGTTGGCGTTGTCACAGCCAGGGATCCAGATGTGATTAACAAACCTGTGAGGTATGAAAGAAATAATTCCCCCCCTAGCTTGATGAATTCTCCTTACATTTAATACATAAAGGACTGAGTAATGTACATAAGTTTTTTAGACTTTTTTTCACAGATATTAGTTACTTGATTGTGCCATAAAATGACATTATTTGCCTGGAATAAACATAATTATGCTTCTTTAATATCTCAAGTGCCAGCAAATAGTTTATACCTACTACTTGCTGCGGCCATATTGTGTAGCAAAACTGAGGCTGCTGGAAAACCACTTACTTTCCCAGAATTCTAATTTAAGTGGTGTTCTTGTTGTATTTTCAACTCTGACCTTAAAAAATAAAAATAAAAAATGTACAAACAGTAACTGTTCAGGTTTCTTTTCGAAACCCCAACACCCAATTCCACACACTTCATTCTCTAAACAGCCTTGTAAAATAATTTATTTTGTACACCTCTGTTGTTATAAAAATAAAAAATCAGCTGTGCTTAGCTGACGCACATAAATAGGACCGAAGTTTTCTGTCTGTTAAAAATGTTATAGGTTCCATTTAAAGAAATGTAATTTACTGGATGAAATTATTATGAATATAAATATACCTGATTTCTGAAAAAAATAAACCTAATTTTTAATTTCTCATTATAATAAAGTGAAAATACAGGCAAAGTTTTGGTTGTTGAAAAGTACACCAGTATCCAGATCTTTGGTTTCTATGTCCTTTGAACTGTAATTGCAATGTGAGGAGAGGCTGTAGATAAAGCTTTACCAGTCTTATTAATACAACATAAACCAACACACAGGTCCCTAAGCATCACCTTGATTAAAAATGCATGACAGCCAATGTTCCATGTGTAATAGAGCACCACACGATGGTACGGTTAAAATAGCTCTGGCTGAACGTTTCGGGATAATATGAGAACACCTGTAAGCTCATGTGTTGGAAGAAAAACAAAAAAAAAAAAAAACAGCAAACTATAAATTAAATCACTAGAGGTTTGCAAGTTACAGAACCTGCTCTTTGGGATTAGGTGGCCATCACGTTTATATTCAAAACAATAATGCATTCAGAACACAGTGTTTTATTGGTTATTGTTTGAAATAGCTCGATAGGGCTTTCTTCAACAAAAACACCGTTATACAATTTTGTAGTTGTAGAAAATAGCAAATAATTACTATTGTAGATAGAAACATATTGTTAGTTCTAAGCAGGGTAGCAATTCAGCCCAGCCTGTTCTTCTGGTAAGAACTCTCATCCCTTTTGCTTTGATATACAGACACATAACTAGACCTCAGTCTTTTTCCAAGAAGAAACATTGTGAAAAACTAGTCACTTTAAAATATAGTAGCACTTTTACTGCACAGTTAAAATAAATAGTTTGCACTTGCCTTACATCATGATATATATACACTGGTGTTCTCCGAATGTAGGTGCAACCCATTTTACTGAGTAAAAGTCACAACACACTTGACTGCTTTCTCCATGAAGGATGCAGCAGTTAAACTTATTGTGGGATGATGCATTTTTGTGACATAGGTCAGACAGGCATTTTCTTGCTTGTAATATTGTTTATTGTAAATCTGGAAATAGTCCTTTGTAAACATAACTACTGTATGTTTTAGCAGAGTGTCCATGTAGATGCATTAAACAAGCATTCGGTGTGCTAAGCCAAGTATGCTATCACCAAACAATGCGGTGTCATACAGATTGGTCTCAACTCAAAATAATAGTTATATAAACCATCTCAGAAAAATTTACTTACCAAGCGTGGTAAATAACTCAGGCATGTGGAAAGTAAATTGTTCTGCAATGACTTGGCTTCTGTCGCGTCACTTCGCTTCGGTGGGAACCTCTGATTCTGGGGGCGGAGTCAGTGAATTTACTCTTTCATTCGGGGTACGCTTCTGGCTTCAACTGTGTTCTATGTGTAGAATTATACTGTAAAGACAAGCGTTATTAGAAGTGTTGAACTGAGAGTAGTTTGTATAATGAGCTTATACCTATCACCAGTGGGGAAGGCACAGGGGAGGAGAAGCTCAGCTGGAGACTCCAACTCCAAGGAGGAATTTTGTGGAAATATGCAACACATTGTGAGAGCAAATGTTTATGCACTGCGAACGGGTGCCCCCGGAGAATCAAGGATTTCTCAAACATGCATAAAAGATATGTTTTTGTAGAAGGAATAGCACAACATGACACGGAGCTCAAAAATGTAATTTTTACATAACATCCCCTCCTTTCATGCCTATGACTGTTACTACAATTTGTTGTATTTCACGTGAACTTTATCATGGAATTACCCACCATGATGTTTGTCTTTAGCATATTAGCTGGCAAATCTTGAATCCTGTTAAATTCTTCTGTGTTGTTCTTTCATATGGTCGAAGAAAGAAGTTCAGATTTGCAGCTTTTCTGCATGTTTGTGCTCCAGCTCCCATATAGAAAAACAAAACAACAAAAAAAGGGGTATTATTAAACCTCTCAGTGTAACCTGATAGTTTTAAGGTTTGGAGCTTGTGCCTTCAGTTAACATCTTTATGGATGAAGCAAAGTTGAAGGTGGAATGATTAAGATGAAATATTTTAGATATTTTGATATTTCAGTGCATTTAGCCTTACAAGTACATTCCAGTGTTTGCTGTGTCAGAATGTGTCACCACATTATTTTTCATTAGCTACATTATGAGAGCAAAGCAAAAATTTTCAGTCTGTTTTCATAAATTTACCTTTATGAGTACAATTTATACACAAACATAAATTGTTCTGTTAACACATCTTGTTTTATGATCTATTCAAGACTCAAAGTCCAGTGTTTTTATCTCGCGCTGCCTTACGATTACATTTTTTTTTTATGTGTACATCACCTAGCTTCTGTTTTAATGAAACCATAAGAATTCTGGCTGACAGAAGCCATAAGAACTGATAGAGCTTGTATTTCTTTATTTTTACTTTATGGGGGCCCAAGAAAGCCATCTACATGGGCACATCTTTGTCAGTCTGCGTGTAGGTGTGTGTGTGTGTGTGTGTGTGTGTGTGTGTGTGTGTGTGTGTGTGCGTGTGCGTGTGTGTGTGCTGTTGGAGAGAAGAACTAAGAACAAAGCAACCTTTCAGCATTTTTTTGTTTACTCACCACTCTTCTGAGAGCAGCCAGTACCCCATAGAAGCAAACATTCATTTATGGTTTGGCTTGAGTGCACAATGAAACTTTTATATTTTGCGCCTCCCTCAGAAAGTGTGACTATATGGCTTCATGGATCTTATTAATGCTTCAACTAACACTGCATTTGCCAATTTTCTCCATTTTGACCAACATTTTAGCTGGATTATTGATTTTTAAGTACAGCCTTATATTTTTGATTCTTTAATATAGTTTTGTTGAAACAAAATTATATAATATTAAGCATATTTAGAAGATTTATTGTTTGTCTATTCATTATATTTAACTTAACTGAGTAGAACAACCATAAGGTAAGGAAAGGTAATTTTATATAGCGCATTTTCAGCAACAAGGCAATTCAAAGTGCTTAGAAAGCAGGTCTAAGCCTAATGGATTTGAGCAACTAATTGCTTATTTATTTTAAGCACTATATCACTTTTATTTTAAAACTTTTAGGAAATCCAAAAAAATAAGTAAATAACAGAAACTTAAAACATAATATGAGAAATGTGATGCACAGTTTCTTTTAAATCTCTGTATTTTATTGTATGTCTTTATTTATTTATTTTTTTACATCAGGTTTTCCATTGATCCGACAACAGACCACGACATGATCTTCCATATTGACGCTGAGTCTGGTGCCATTACGTTAGGGAAGATTTTGGACAGAGAGACGGCAGGATGGCACAACATCACTGTGAAGGCTGTAGAAGCAGGTACATGGATTTCTGTTTTATCTTTATAACACTGATTGTTAATTACCATTAATCAGCAAATGCCAAATCAGAAATTTGTATATGATAAAAATAACAATTAAAAAAGTCACCCTGTGGAATTATTTCCATAAGCAGCAATATGATTAAAAATGTATTTTTGTCTAATTATCATATTATACATATATACACTTATCTAATGAAATGAGCAAAAAAAAAATCTGAAATTAAACCTTTATATTATTGGGACACAATTTAGTTTATAATCATTTGAAATGATAATTGCTAAACTACATTGCTACTAAAGTACATGAACTACCGTCAAGTTGTTTATAGTGTGCACTTTATTTGAGATGCAATGTAACATATTGAACATATTGAGTTGTTTGGACCCCTTTTGATGAAATGTTTACACTTTTATGAGCTACAACCACAAATTACAAACATTGTCTTTAATCTGTACTAGATAAAGTTTTAGTTTCTCAAAAATATGGTCGTCTTTGGTGATGATGACCATATTACCAGTAATGTGGTATTATGGTCATTTACATGGGCACAAGTAGATGACCATGTTGTGATTGTGCTTGCTTATAATTAAATCAACACACCAGTGATGCATGTGGATGTATAAGTAACACAGCACTTGTATGGTATGCTAACTGTCTTTTAAATCAAAGCTCTTGATGTAGTCATCAGGGACATCTGAGTTGTTGGTGTAGTCATCCATGTACTTGATTCTGTTTTTTTTATTTTTTATTTTTTATTCCAGAAATAAAGTAATCATTTTACTCCTTCGGCTTACAAAACACAATGCTAAAAATGATTGGAGAACATTTCTTTTTTCATCTCAATGGGTGTTTGTCTTAGCAAAAAAATAAAGAATGTAATAACTTATAGCAGGAAAGTTATTACTATGCCATTAGAAGAAAACTTGAAAATGGATAAGACCTGGAGTTTCTCACTTTTTCAATCTTATTCAGATGGAGTGATTTTGGGATTGTAGTGATGGCTGAATAGATTGGATTCTGCATCTGACAGAGATCTTACATCACACTGAGAGGGACAAAGGAAACAATGCCATAAACAAGACAACATTAAAAAATTCTTTATTTTATTTTTTTTCCTGCTGTGTTTCTCCCCAGAATCTAATTTCTTTAATAATCACTTCAACCAAAACCGGATTGAATGCAGTGTTATCCTACAGAAATGTTAAGGCAAAACCTAAGCAGTTTGAATCCTCCTGGACTAATTGGTTTCTTTTTGTGCATGACACCATGGGTAAGGCACATTTAAATGGTAATTGAACATTTAATGCTGCCCAGCACCTTTCAGTGTTAGACATAAACACATGCCTGTGCTTGAAAGATAAAGCTTCTTGCACTGACAACCACAGAAGCATCTACATAGACAAAGTCTGTGGTCAGTGGCATTAGAATGCCCACCCAGTATGTTTCTTTATCGGCTGTTAGCTCACAAAGTCTGGAGAGCTCAGACACACAGACAGGCGAGAGAAAGAAAGGGGAAAACATAGACACAAAGAAAAAATAAGGTCACAAGAGAGATGGAAATTGGAAGAGGTTTTGACTGTTTACTCTTTAAAAGAGGCTACTTGGAGCATTTAAACAACTAACTTCATTTTAACCATAATTATTTTATTCTCTTTTAGGACTAAGAGAGCCACAAGGTCAGGTTGTTTGAAGACATTGTTAAAGTCTTATTTGTGGCATTACCCTCAATTATTCCAGTCCATTATAGACCTTTGAACTTCTTTATTGTGCATATATCAGTACTGCACAAGAAAAAAACAATTTCCTGACAGTTCATATTGAGTGAATCTTAAGGTTAAAGTGTACCCTAAAAGTGAACTAAATGCCTCATGCATCTAATCTTAGGAAAGTTACTTTTGGTAAAATTACAACACATATCCTGCTAATTCTGAACATTTGCAAGCACAGCATGTCTTCAACTTTACCCAGTTAATAGTCTTCAGCTACATCTGAAGACACTGGTACAATGAAAGATGAAACAACCTCTCATCTGTATAGTGCTTGTCTTCCATGTAGGGAGTGCAGTACCTTCCAAGTACAAGAGAAGCGTTTAATACACTGTCACTAGCAGAGTACTCAAGTTTCTTGGCAGTCTCCTCTATAGAAATGTATCAGGTTAAGTTGGAGTGACATATAATTTTCGAGAACTGATAGCGAGTATGATACCACCTTGCAAAACTGCTTTTTCACCTAGACAGGTAGGTGGAAAAAAGAGCTTCACCCTGAGGGCAAAAACATACCGAAGATGCTGAAAGTCTTTATCTCTCGCTCTATTGCATGGAAAAGATGTTTACCATTGCATAATTTCCCTACACTTTCTGTCTGGCAAACACATGCAGACCTTTTGACTCTTAGAATGTTTGAACATTATCCCTTGTATGTCCAAACGAATCACACACTGTTGGGAACACGTTGAAGGAAGATAAAGAGGTTCAGGGATGTGAAATATGAAAGGAACATTAAACTGAAAACCAAAACAGTTTTATATGCAAAATATATGCAAATGCATAGGCGAAATTAAACATGGAAGCAAAATTAGATTAAATTCAGTAATAAAGAACAGATAAGGGGTTGTTACCGTTTGCAGATAGCCTAATGCACAACAGAGTTTAATTTGTCACATTTGAATGAGCATTGTATTGCATTGCAAAGCACCTGTCAACAAACATGTGAATACCTAATGATACAGAATCAGAGAAATGCATTGTTATTACTCAGCCATATATTTGGGCACAGCCATACTAGTCATATGCGAAAAGTATAGGAATAGAAATAGGAATCTCATATAACATATATATAAAAAAATACAGTTGTAGAATTACAAAGATTTTCTTTTTCAAGTCTTTTCAATTGCTTATATGTAATTATTTGTACATATAAATACATATAAGCAATTAAGTTATTGATTTAAACTGTAGTTAAGCAACATTATAATGTATTTAATGGGATTAATAGTCTTTTTTGTTTAATAGAAACTGTCAGATCAAGATGTTATTACATGTTATTACTGTGTCTCACAATACTGTGAAACAGTTTTCTGCTTGAGCTTTTCAAATATTCACCATGTTAGCATAATCAACAAAGGTCAGGGGTTATGACTAATTTAGAGCTCTCTAAATTAATTTCATTGCTATGTAGCTATATTAAGCACAGTCAGTTGCATAAGTCATTGTAACCAGTATGTTGTTAAATGAGTAGAATTACTTTCTCTGTTGTGAAAGCATATTACTACCAAGCAAAAAAGTACAATCTTAATGTAACATTTTTAGATAAGAACAAAATTTTAAGTCTAATTAGCTAATCCGTCACTGGTTTCCTGTTGTGAGAGATATTGACTGCCAACTTTGATTTATCCTCCGCAGTTAAGGGACAATAGTGAAGAACAATAACTTTTGATTGTTCAAAAGAACTGAATAATTTTTCATAGATGAACAAAAATCATGTTTTAATACTGTTTATTTACTGCGGGGTGTTTTATCATATAACTGACTGTTACATTTCATATCCTCTTATTTGTAACTGGTTAGGTAAAAAACGTGTTCACATGTTAGTCTGCAAACTTTAATGTTTCATTTGGATTCTTTTATGATGGAGCAACTCTGATCAGATCTCAAAGATGGTGCTTCATGGGTTCAGAAATAAGAAATGACTACATGAAGTTTCTAGTCTGAAGATTTTGCTCCTATTTAAGAATTATTCACAACTTGTGTTGTCTGTCACCAAAAATATTGACGTTTGTCATGCAGTATGATAAAATGTGTAATAGTACTTTTATAAGGCATGCTATGCACTGGAAATTTTATTTTAGCCTTTTGTTTCTCTAAGACACAAAGGCTGACCAATATGCCAAATGTTGTAGTGCTGTCAGTGCCTCACTGACTGTGGGCTCACCTGTTAATTTACACGATTCAAACATCAAAGGTAGGTATACATAGAATTACTGTTGGCTCTCCAACCAAAAATGTTGCATTACTACATATGAGTACAGTACTTTATAAGGTGTATTAACACAACCTCAGTGGAGTTAATCTGAAATGAGAATGTTGATGCATACCTGTAGGACATTATTTCATTAGAAATAGTAGTTTGTGCGTGTCTCTTTTTTTTTTTTTTGCTTTGTTTTTATCTAAATGTAAAGATGTGTACAAAATTTGGCAATTTTTGTATTTGTCTTGTGATTCATTATGTGAGTCTGACAGGTTTCTCCTATAATTTCCCACTGATATTTTGCACTCCACTTTCCTGCCTTGGCTCAATGGAGAGACCAAACTCAGGCACAGTCGAGTACATTTGTATCTTCATTTTTTGCTCCTGACAAAAGTGACACTTTAAACCAAACAATTTCCTCCAGCAACATTGAACCATTTGGTCACAAGCTCTATAACACCCCAGATACCTAGTCGCATGCAAAGACAGACACACCCGCTCACATCCTCTATCTGTCTTCTTGAAGTAATGTCAGCATAATGCAGTGCCTGAGAGACGTTCCCGCCGTATGATTCTCGACAGCTAGTCTGCGTTGCAAAGATACATAGCATGCCAATAGGCTGTTGAAACCCTTGTATTATTATTATTATCTTTTTTTCCCTGTCTGAAGACGGATTTGGAAGAGTACCACTTCGTCCACATGAAAGAACCTGTTTTTATTTTAATTGAAATGCTAGATGGTCCATTTTGTCTCGATTTGATAAATCTGTTTGGATCTCTTCAAGTTAAAATCTAGAGGGTATAAAATTTGACATTTGCTGAGTTGTATACTAAGAACCTTAATAGAAGCAGAAACAGAAGAACAGAGCTGTTCAGCACTGGAACTCAGAGTACTTATGTTTCTGTTCAACATAAACTAGTTTGTAAAAATCTTGTAATTATGTAAAGTTTATGCTATTTGTCAAACCTTGTATTATACATAGATTTTTGAGGTGAGACAGCGGGTGAGAGCTTGATAACCCCTCTCCAGCATGCTAAGTCGAATTGCTTTGTTTTACTGTGTTTGGTGCATCAAGCCATGCTTTATTCTCAATTAGTCTGTGGCATATTTACTTTTGTCTTATTTTTCTGTAAACAACCAATTTGTATTATTATTTGAGTATGTTGCACTTGACTCCCTACCGATGTTAAGCACATTTTATACATCCAATGTAATACCTCTAGCAGTAGAAGTTTGTGTGGACTATTTTTATCGATGGGTAAGCTGTTGCTGTATTTTCTGTGGGGTGCCGCTCAAATGTGTTAGTTGTGCATGCTGATTTATTCCTGGACTGTGTATTCTAATTAACCAGGATACCCACACCAGCGCTGCAAGCAACCAGATCGTTCATTAAGCTCCCACATAATGTTCTCTGACTCTTCTTTTGTTTTGTGTACAAACTTGTACTTTCGCATATGCACACACACTACACATAGACACATTCAGTGGCCCTGAGGCTTCTGTCCTTATTGTACACAATGTTTTGTGAGCATGACTGAAACTATATGCAATATTATCATATCATTAAGAATGAGAATTAAGACTCAAACAAAAATGTTGCTAATTTGAAGTGAGTCCTAATTGTGGTAATTATATATCTTTTTCATTTTTTCATTCACATTTTGGTCCATTGAGAAAATGAAAATTGTTTTGGGAGTGCATATATATATATATATATATATATATATATATATATATATACACACACATAGTTTAGCATTGTGCCAAACTATATATAGTTTGTTCCATTGGAGATTTCTTCCTGTTGAAAACAATTCCTTCCCACTGTCACCATATACTTGCTCAGGAGAAGGGATTGCTTTTAAAGTGAATGACTCATTACAAGTGGCCTGTTCATCACTGGCATTATTTTCTCTGCTGACCTTGACTGTATTGCTTTGTTTTGTTTATGAATTCTGTATTTAGGTAAGAATTAGACCTGCTAGTCTTGCAGCTTTTTGACTTGACTTTTGTTCTGAATTGGTGCAGTGAAGAATTCCCACGTCTAAATACTTTCTGTGCTTTTCTACAGATAACCACACAATGGCGTCCTTTTCAGCCATTAGTATTCGGATCCTGGATGTAAATGACAATCCTCCTGAACTGGCTACACCATATGAAGCTGCTATATGTGAAGATGCCAAGCCAGGCCAGGTATGATTCTTACTTTTTCTTTTTTTATTTTAATACAAAAATATCTGCTAAATATATATTAATTGCCCAATTTCAAACAAAGGACATAACTCTGAAAGACACATTCACATGTGGCACGGAGCAGTTGTTCTCAAAAGTTTACCCACTTTTGTTAAAATACCAGGTATTTGTGACATGATTTTTTTTTTCATATTTAATATAATAGATAGATTATATGTAGAAAGAAAAATACATTATGTTTTTTGCATGTGTTTGCATACTCCTATAATAAGTTTTAACTAAAAGAAAGTATTTAATCTATGTTAAGAATTTTACCTTTCAACAAAACATAATTTTTTTCAATGACTTACGATGGATTTCATTAGACTATAACATATTATCTTAACTTAAAATAAAAAGCTGTAGATTTCAAGGGATTTGTCACATAAGCACAAGTAATATCCTGATCTTTTTAAGCCTAAGTTTAACATAACTGAAGGCTTATGAGGATTTCCATGTGTTTAATTGGCACATGAGTCAGTGTTGCATTTCTTTTCTTTGTTAGAAATTCTGTAAAAAAATAAATAATTCACATATGTTTGTCTTTAAATTTGTAGACGTTTATGCATTTGTAAAGCGTTTTTGAAAACATTTGAAGTAAAAAAAACCTTACACAGAACAAGAAAAATTTTTCTGAACATGAACCAGTTAACAATCAATCTACATGACCTTGCAAGAAATTGCAGGTATTTGCTTTTTAGAAAATATTCTTGGAAATAATATTTAAATGAATATGAGATTATTCCACTATAAAGGATTACTTTGTGATGTGTAAACTTTTGTTTGATAGAAGTGTGTTCCTTAGGCTATAACATTAAAATTCAATTCATTTGTTTATTTTCCACAACATAAACAAATAGGAAACCGCGGGAACATCTGAAAAGTCCAACATTTTTAATAAGTTTAGGGCAAAGGGCCTTTTTACCATGCACCAACCAAACAGTGATGATTGATTGGACGTTCCTGTCTGGATAGCCAAGACAAAAGGCGCTGTTGCCTTCCAATAATATAGAGGTCCAGGTCTTTCAGTTGATAACGATTAAAAAATAGACAAAGTAATTAGGGAGTTTTATTCACCTTACACCGCCAACAGGCCTTGGGCAGAGTTAGACCCAATTATCATGGGCAGAGTAAAGGAATAATTAAAACAGCGAGACTTTAAAGTAGGGCCCCCATGTTGGAAGCTGCATTTACATGTGTAATGAGGCTCAGGCCTCTCCTCTCATTGATCCATAGGCTCTTAACCACTTATAGCCCCCTTGTGCCTCTGCTATACTGCCAGTCTGAGCCTCAGCTGAGCACTGCCTGGTCTGATCTCTCCCACTCCCAGCTCCTTTCCCCATCTGCAAAAAGCCCACATTAACCTTCAGCTCCTAATCACAACGAGATGATTAGTCTTCCCGCTAAAAAGAAAATTACATTTTCTTTTGCTCTCACTAGAGAGATAAAGCCAGGAACATATTTCATGTTGTTATTATGAATAAACAATATAAACATTAAACTATGGCATTAAAAAATTCATATATATACTTTTGTTGATCCTTTTGTGCTGTTTTACCATGTACTATATGAATATGTAGGCGGGCAAATGTATGTATTGTTTTTTTATTTATATTTTGCATGTCATGTATAGTGATCCCTCGTTTTTTGCGGGGGTTGCGTTCCGAAAATAACCTGCGATAAGTGAAATCCGCGAAGTAGTTACCTTTATTTTTTTACAACTATTAGGGAGCATAATTAAATACTCTACATTGAAACCAAAGAACAAAACCTGTTTTCAGGTCAGCGGATGTGCGTGTGCATCAATCACGGTATTAATGTCATCTGGAGTTGCGTCTTTAACGCCGTCTCCTCCAAGCTGCTTTGTGAGATTCACAGCTGTATCTAACGGCAGAGCCTCCAGCCACAGTTTTTTTTTCAGCAGGCATTCAAAGTTTCAGTTTCCATCTCCTGAATGGCCAATCTATATTACGTATATTTTAGCCAATCTGGATGCAGAACACAATGCACTGTGAGAAGAACTGCACAAAAAAAAAAAAAAAAAATCCACGAAGCAGCAAGACCATGAAAGGGGAACCACGTTATTGTGAGGGATCAATGAATTTCCATGTATTGAAATGCCCAGTCGGCCACTGGAGTTGCGAGTTAGCTGTAGCTACGTACGCTTGGTGCACAAGTGACAGACTTGTTGTGTTCTACGTTTGTATGCTTTGTCCCTGTTAAATAAATTAATTCATTCATTTAAATTAAATAGTGAAAATGCTTAATCAATAAATTTCATTTTTTTTTCATTTTATTTTCTTATCATAATTTAATTTGTACATTTTGAGTAGCTGAGTTGTGGATGGTCACACAGTGATTCCCACTTACCATTTGGTTGTGGAGTTTTCAACTGTGAAACATGTAGGACACCCCTTAGCTATTTCGAGCAAAAAGGGTTGCCGCAATTCCCCTCAAAAGAAGAAAATGCATTTTGGGTCATTATGGCAAATGGCCTGTACCTTCATTCTGTTTCAGAGAAATACATTACAATATAATTTGCAGTATTTCTAGACTGCAGTATTTCTATACAAACCACCAGATTGTCTTATGTACACACAGAGTTTTACTTTACCTGTAATTTAGATGTCAAAATTCAAAGGTTGTATTGAACTAAAGGGTTGTTGTCTGAAATCCTGTAGTTCTTTCATGTCTACAGTTAGCAAAGATGCAATTGTTTGTTCAGTAACAAAAAAACACTGCCAAAAGAATAGCCTTGGGGTATGTACATCAACAGACAGATTTTGTTATTGTAAAATGAGATTCATTTTGTTCTAGTTCCCTTGTACGTTGTTGATCAATTTGGAAGCTTGGAAAAAACAGCAGTTTTCAGAAATGGCTATAATTAAGTCAAATTTACTTTTACCTGGAATTAGCAGATGCTGGTGTGTGTCCCTCCTTTGCCTAATGCATTTCCCTCTGGACTCTCAGAATGCGCATGCTAGTCAGTTGCTGCATCTGAGTTATGGTTGCTTTATTCACCGTTAGTTTGTTTATGATTAATTCAGCACACAGACCACCTGGAATTATTTAAATTGACTGATATTAATTAACCAGCTTAAGCTTAAGATGCAAAACTTTCAATAAGAGGGGTGGACACTGGTTGTTTTTTTTTTTTTTTTTTTTTTTTTCATGGTTTGGCTGAAATCTAGTTTGAGCCATGATTCATTGTGCATGATTGATTGCCTGACTTTGTTCTTACTAATTATAGGTAAGCAGTAATTATTTTTCATAGACAGTTCAACTTGGATGTCAGTATAACAATGGGGCAGACATCATCTATTTTATTTTGTATCCCTTGTTACATCTCGATACCTGTCTCTGTAGAGACATACAGTATAATAAAGGCTTGCAAGAACACCCACCGCACTCACACATCCTTTGCTGTCACACTCTTGATATATCAGATCAAACCCTGGTTTACTAAGCTAAAAAGGGTTGTTCCATTGTGGCCTGCTTTGTGCTGCGTTATCTCCCAGTTTTGTTCACAAAGTGTCGGATTTCTGGCTCAGCTCTTGCTTTTAGTGGAACCACAGAGAAAATCAGATTTACCTAAACCTTTCAACTGCGGTTGTGTTTGATCCTATTTGAGGGCTGGCAACACAATCATTTTTGTGTTTAGAAGGAAAATACACTAGGGGGGAGAGAGAGGTTAGGTAGGAGCAAAATAATAAGTAAATGACATGGGTTAAACATGTTTTCATTGTGAACTCTGCTCAACCTGGGACCATTGAAATACAGAGTGTTTTCTTTAGGCCTTGACTAATATATTTACATGACAAAGATAGATCGGTATAAATATTTTTTCCTGACTTGTGATGGGAAATTAAGCAGACATCCCCAACAGACGGTGATACAATATGCAAGTATTCCCTCCTCTTCATTTATTTAACTGTCAGCAACAATAGGGGTGTGGATTTGGATTTGATGGCTTGCTATGTCACTATCTAAACCTTTGGAATTTTTTTTCTGTCTTCTAATTACTTTGTTTTCTTTTAGCAGCTGTTTTACATCTGTAGCCAGGGTCAGGCTCACATTCATTTTAGCAGTACCAAAAGAATGTCACTCATTCACTGGTTCAGTCATTTGGTATGTAGTCCAACTCTACCAGAAAGTTAGAGGTAAAGTGTGACAATCTAAAGAATTAAAATTGTGTTTCATGTATCTCATAGCTTTGTAAACATGTTCAAAGTAAGCAGAATTAACAGTTTCCTTCATGGCAAATTCTGATTTGACTTAAAATCTCTCCTTAATTCTGTAGTTTTGTCTTTATTAAATGTGAACTACAATTTCCATGGTCAACCCTTCCCTGATCCTGTGGTATTTTCTTGACAAAATACAAAGGGACAGATATCATATAGTGCAATGTGAACAAAAAAGGGCTGTTTGGACAAAACATTGCCTTGGGTAACAGTGGCCTGTCAACTTCACCGTGTTGTCTCAACTGATGGATTGGGTCACTGCGACAGATCACCTCAGTTTAGCCACAGCACCGCCGACCTCCAAACCTCGGGAGACATAGTTAAATGTTAAGGTTGAAACATGCACACGCACACTGATGATGCTCATGTATGTAACACTCGCTCACCTCATATACATGGAGAAGAAATAGAAAAACAAACAAGACACATTGGGTATATACACTAAAGTTACAACAAATCAGAGAACAAAAACACTGTCTCACTCCCAGACTTGCTAGACATTCATAGGAGACTGTATGAGTCATTTGTCCGACTCACCAAATGCCTCGTCCTTTTGTTGTTTGTTGTCTCTAAAATATTTAAGACGGTCAGATACAATAGCAGATTTCACGCCTAGATGAAAACTGTACCAGTATTAATTTGTGTCAGTAGTATATATATATATATATATATATATATATATATATATATATATATATA
>NW_015113730.1:110584-162797 GCF_001443285.1 Poecilia latipinna
TGTTTGAGCCACTGCTCCAGTTTGGGGGTGACTGCCCCGAGGGCCCCGATGACCACAGGCACCACTGTGGTCTTCACCTTCCAGGCCTTCTCCAGTTCCTCTCTGAGGCCCTGGTATTTCTCCAGTTTCTCATGCTCCTTTTTCCGGATGTTGTGGTCACTTGGTATTGCTACATCCACCACAACGGCTTTCCTCTGTTCTTTATCCACCACCACAATGTCCGGTTGGTTCGCCATTACCATCTTGTCTGTCTGGATCTGGAAGTCCCACAGGATCTTAGCTCGGTCATTCTCCACCACCTTTGGGGGTGTCCCCCATTTTGACCTCGGGGCTTCCAGTCCATACCATATTCCAGTCCATATATATATATATATATATATATATATATATATATATATATATATATATATATATATAGAGAGAGAGAGAGAGAGAGAGAGAGAGATAGATAGATGGTAATGAAAGAGGGAAGACATGCAACAAACGTCATCAGGTCGGGAATCAAACCTGTGACAGCCACGTCAAGGACTGAGGCCTCCTTACAGCCTCCTTACAGCACCCTGGTCAGTACAGGGTCTGTCTCTGTCCCTGGTGTCATGACGTCAGACATAGGATACAAACACAACACTGAACTTAATTGTTTCAAGTAAAGTCAAAGTAAAAATTTCCTTTTAGGTAAAATTTGTAACTTTTACTTCAATTCAACACAAAAATGTAAGTTGTCACCTCTAAGCCATAATAATTAAGTGAGATTAATTTAAATAAGTCCATAGCATGAACTCCAGGCCAAATGCACTTTCTAGAATGTATACTTGGTTAATACCAAATCATTTCTGTTTACTTATTGACACTCTTAAGTTACAACAGCATATCACAGTAAAAGCTTCTTAACAGAGCAGGACACTACCCAGCCACACCAAGAGTGTTCAAAAATGTTCTAAAGAAAAAAAAAATGCAAAGACATAGCATTTGTCTGGTCACCATAACCTCTATTTTGTGTATTAGACCAATCTCATTTTGGAAGGAAGCTCAGTTCACAAAGACCCTGCTGCTGAACCAACATGGTTGGCTTTCTACTACAAGTATCACACACTCCAGGACAACTTTGGGATAGTTCTTCATCAAATACTGATTGGTCACATCCATGTTTACATCATAACTAAGGTGATCATTAATGGTTAGGTGATTACCATATTGGATTGTTTGTTGTTGTTGTATTTAACTAATTGGGTAACTGTTACAAACTGTTTTTGATATTTTAAGTCAATCTATGTATGCATGCTTTAATCTGAGATTCTACAATAAAAGCTTTATTAGTGCTTTGGCTTTCCTTCCAGGTTAGTGCCTGTGTGTCCCTGCCCTGGAAAGAGTTTGCCCTCCCTCCTTTTATTAAGAGACTAAAAGCATGAACTCCCACATTGCTCCTTAAAAGCACAACATGTTCTCATTCCCAGGGCATCAGAAATGCTACTTTTTAAAGACATATAGCAGCTCTCATACATGCAAAAGGTGTCATTTGGATTTTTTGCCATAATACATTAGACACAGTAATGTCTTATGCTAGGAGCAAGTGTTACTTTGAAAACATGTTTAACAGTTCCCTTTTAAAGCAACAAGAGTGATGATAAAACAAGCAGCAAGAGTCTACACCATTATATATTCTGATATGTATCTTTTATGAATAGGTGGTTAAAATGTAGCTCTTTCCTATTTTTCTTTCTAAATATGTGAAGGCAAATATTTATAACATTGTTTTTATAGAGAAACTGAGGGACTGTGGGAATAATTTCTGATGGCATCTTAACTGCAAAAGGTAGAATGATTTTGATTAGAGAATTGAGTTGAACTTCTGTAAGGTGAGTTAAGTTATCCACAATTCAGAAAATGGATGACAGGTGGACAGCATGGCTTGAATGATAACATTTTGGGACATGTGCCTTAGGTGTTGTATGATACCATTTAGTTGATGTTTTCATACTCCCAGTCTGTAAAAACAAAATTAGCTGGCAGTCATTGTGATGTCTTCCTTTCAGCAACCGAGCTCTTTCCGCCCACCAGTGTTTTGCAACACGTTTATGCCATGTTGCCAAACCCATGGCTTAAAAGTTCAGACATGCCTTTTTTCAGCAAATGCATAGCTCCCCTTTATGTACTGTAATGCCAAAAATTATATTTACCCCTGGCAGTTTTATATTTAAAATTGTTTTCATTTGATGAAATCTGTTTTTAACTAGAAATGAAACAGGTGTCTGAGAAGAAAAAAAGAAAATGCTAAATTAAAGAACATCTTATTTTCATTTCAAAATATGGCATGTACAAATTATTTATTCTCATGTCAAATGTATTTTTTTTATTGCCATTATAGCAATTAACACTTTTTTGCTATTGCAGGTATTTATATCATTTGTATCATCTTTATGTAATTTTTGGTTGGAGGGCCTTACTGTTCCACTAATATATTGCTCCTTGTGAAATTTTGTTAAAATTACCAATTTTCAAAAGCATTTTTAATGTTTCTGTAAGTTTACATTTTAAAGTCGCTTTTTGACAGAGTTGAGAGCTCCTTATCGCTTTGGTTTTACTACCAGTCCCCCAATTATAACAAAAACCTTTTTATTCTAAAAGCCTACAACAAACTGATTCAGTACAGTAATTATTTTAATCTCCTCTTCACTTGCACATTTAGAATAAAGTGTTTGCTAAATAATTTTCTACAATGGTGCTACAGCACTGTGGATGCTTGTCATGGTGGCCCTTTGTGACCTGAGACGAAACAATATACAAGAAGCAATGTGTGCGAGATTTATGCAAGTCAGAACCAAATCGTAACTTACCATGAAACAGATAGAGATGCAATAGTTTGAGACTTTAATACTCTTCAAATAAAAATAACTCAGCCATACAGACTGACTGGAAGAAGTTACTTTAAACCACCTACAACCTTCTGTATGAGATGTTTTTAACTAGTATTCAAAGACCTTAGTAAAATATACAGTACTTACATTGAAACTCATTTTATGCTTTTGTAAATCATGTTGTCTGTATGAATAATGTCAAAAAACTGTTAATCTCTTATCCTCAGGTAAAACAAGACTGGGACACATTTGAACTTTGGCAACAACCACATTTGTATTGTTATTGCTGTGAATCTCCTGTGTACCCCAGAGCCATGAAAAAAAAAAAAAAAAAACAAGAAAAATTAGAAAAACAACCAGTTTAATTATCCGAAGGGCACAATAATAAGAATTTTCACCCTTCAAAGTAATGGAAGAATTCAACTTTCAGTGATGAGCCTCCCAGCACATTTTAGGTTGTTTCATGCTCATTTATTTATTTATTTATTTATTTATTTATTTATTTATTTATTTATTTATTCAGGTATTCATTACCTTTCTGGTTTGCTGATTTTGACTCTGAATAAGAAAGATGCCTCCTTCTCACAACCTTCACCTTTTAGACACATCCAGTGCAAATGGGCTCCACTTTTGGGAAAGTCTCCCCTTCTAGCTTTCTAAAGATGCAAGAGATTTAAGGGGGTCAAGAAAGGGTACAGCGAGATAGAAATCTAATTAGGTGATTTTTGCTAGAGGGAGCTTCAGTTGGCACTCGATAAACTCCCACACAGTCACTTTCCTTCGTGCTCGTTTTTCTCTGTCTCAGCGCTCAGTTTTCACTCACCCTGCGACGCTCCCTGAGAGTCCCCCGCTGAGGGCACGTAACAGAGAGCAGATCATGGTTCTCTTAAAACAACTCAATCGGTGTTCATATTTTTCTTAAAAAAAAAAAAAAACGTAGATTTCCTCTTAGTTGCTAACTTTTTTGCTTACAAGTTTTTTTTGTAGTTTTTTTTTTATCCTTGCTCATTATTCTTTTATTTTTACACTAAAAAAGACAATACATGCCAATGACAGGGCTTCAAAGAACGCTGTGAAAAAAAAGATCAATTCTGGTTTTGCATTTTTCACAGCCCACTCAACTGTATCTTTCAGACATCTTTGTGGGTTAGTAGACATGTAGTACATTCTACTTTAGGCATTTTTGTTTGTTTTTTTGCATGAGTGCACATACACAAACATGTCTTGGATGAATAGTCAAACACCTGATGTGTTAACGATTAATTTATTTCACAAAACAAACCTGTTGTTCTTTTAAATAATTACTTTGTCATTTTCTGTTTCTCTTTTTTCCCTAAGATTTCCATGGTTTGTTTTGTTGATCCTTCTTTTGTTGATCTGTTTTTTTTTTTTGTTGTTGTTTTTTTTTACAATCTGTTAACTGTGAAAGCAGTACAACTACAGACTATTGATGTTATTTAGCTAAGTGACAAATGTGGTATTGCAAACTTCTGATAAACTTATTTTTTCTTTAAGTTCTTGATTTTATAACCATCATTTGGACTGTATCATTTGTAGATAGACTACATTAAAAGAAAGAGATAATGGGAAAAAAGCAGATAGCATTTGCTCCAGGGCCCTTGTTCAGAAAGCAGGATCAGTGAAGACCCTTATTAAGGTTTGGAGTAACTATGTGCATATCTTGGGTTTTCAGTTTCAGAAAGCCAGACAGTCATTATCCTCAGTCAATGTATTTTCACAGCTTACTCTGTGAACCAACCCTCCTCGGTAGCAGGATTGTTTAAGCAAATCCTGAGTTTGCCCTGTGGTTTTGTTGAGACTTGGCCTACGGAAAGTGTCAGAAATGGCATTTGCTTTTCTGGGGGAGATGTTGGAAAGCAGAAATCTCTGCAGAAATCTCACACAGAAGTGGGTGATCACACCATGATTAGATGTTTTATCATTTCCGGATTAATATATCTTTGAACATAACTGTTTTTTGGCACAGTCAGTATATCTCTGAAATTTCAGCCCACACATTGCTCATATAACTTAACAAGGACATTCTTTGAGTTGCACTTTATTTTAAAGCCAACAGGATTCTGTCAGGAATGTTACTATAGCACCTAACCTGTTAATGTATAGCAGAGGTCACCTCTGAGAGGTGCCTAATTTAATTTCCCCCTTAGCAAAGTGGTGCTTATCTTCACCTCTCAGGTGAGACACTGGGATTCAATTCCGCTTGAGAAAAGGTATTCTATTTCTCTTTTACGCTATTGGCATCAATGAATGTGAGAATCTTAATCGAGGCATTTTTCTCTGAATATTTGTACCTGGGTTTTTTTTTGCTTTACGTAATTTTTCAATAATCATTCGTAGTGACTGTGGTACATCTTTTCTTCCCTCTCCAGGGGAGCTTCTAAATGATAAAAATCATACAATTTTTATTGATCTTGCCTTTCCATTCATGTCTCCCAATTTTGTTTTCTGCTGTTCACACAATCAAGGACTGTCAGCTGGAGAAGAATCAAAATTACCTAGGTTTTCTCAGGGCAGGAATCTCGGACAAAACAGCACCTGCTGAATTAAGATTCCACACAGGCACAACTCATTTTGTGCAGAGACTCATCTTACCTAATGATTGGATTTATTTATATTGTAATTGGTCCAACAAAGTATGGCATACTTAGCAGTGATGGTGAATGGAAACAGAAAGGTTATCGCCCAAAAGTTTAAAGTATTTGTAAGTGAACGGTGGTATTTGATTAAGTGAGGAATGACTTATCTCAGTAATGACGGTTAAGGTGAATGTAGATGGATGTCAACACTAAACCTGAGCTGTGTGTCTCATATTTCTTTGAAATGTCTTGCAAACCCTTTACACTATATTTTGTGGTGCATAAATTTTGTGAACCCAATAACAGAAATGGATAGAAACATGGTTGCAAGATGCGTGAAATCAATGAAATAAGAAAACAGATAATGTCAAATAAGACAGGGAAACCTTGGCGACTACTGTCAGCAAGATGAATGTTGTAAAATACAACATCAATATACAAAGAAACAGTAAGCCTTATGCGGTTTATGCAAATATGCAATTTACTGATAATTCCTGCCAACGCCCTGTGTTTGACCTGCACTCAGGTCAGAAAAACACTAGTAAAAACAACTTTAATCAAGAGCAATTTGATGTGTGATTTACCAACATGTCCCAGTGGCTTTAAAATAACAAATAAGAAAGTTATTCCTCCTTTTTCATGTCAGCATTATGAGTACGGTTGATAAAAGAGTAATTATAAAATCATAACAGCAGTAGAAACTAATAAAGTTAAAACCTCTCTATTTTGACACCCGTTGCAACATTTAAAATGAGCATTGCAGTATTTAACAATGTTGGAGGTGCTTTGAAGATGTTAAAGTAACAGAATTAGTAGAGTGGTGAATTTTGTGGTGCATTTTCTGGTGGTAAACAAGATAATATCTCCTTCATGCTCATAAAACAGAATATCTGTTTACAGGTGGAAAATACTAAATATGTTTTTATTTTTCTGTTATACTGAAACTCTACAGTACAAATGGAAGCCATCACACTCTATAAATTACGGTCAGTTGGAATAGCTCCCAGATTTGAAATGTTCTGATTAGCAGGGATAGACTGGCAACCTGTCCATTCTGGATACATCCAGAACGGTTGTCCACTCCATCATTAAAAAGATATAGTGAGTTCCTCTAGCAGCTAACAGTAGGGGACACAGCTTTTTTAATTGTATCTCAGGATGCAGGTGTCTGTGCATTTCTTGGATGCATCACATGCTTCTTTGCAGTGCACCATTAAGACGCTGTATCATTTACCATGAAGTCATGCCGCAGAATTTGTAATTACAAACTAAGCCACATTATCCCAAATAGCCTCCTTGAACCATGGGTATGACTAAGCCTGTTGTGTGTCTGTGATGCAGCGTTAGTGCTCAGAAGCCATTTATTGTAAAGGTACAACTGTGTCCCGGAAGTGTGACTGTAATCAGCTCAGACCCGGTAATACCTAGGCTACATTCGTTCTTATAATTTAGTGGTGTGCAAGCCACAAAGGCGGCTTTCACATAAACATAAATGGGATCGTAAACATACCACTAAAGAACATGTCGGGCTTCAGAATTGCCATAGTTAAGAATTAGATTGTTTAGGAGTCAGTTCACATGTAGAGAAGGAATGAAGGATTTAGGTCTGAAAATACCTACTTTTGCTGTGACACACCAGAACTGTAATTAAAGGAGAATGCACTAAAGTTCAGTTGAAGAAAATTCAATGAGTTAGATGACCAGGATGATGCTCATACATTTTACAATAGAAAAAACTTAAATGTGTTGTCAGAACTTAGTAGAAGTTTTCCAAATAACTGATTTGGAAAACTCAATCATAGAAATCTGTTTCCAGGCTTTCTGTTAGATTTTATATATATATATATTTTTTAATTTAATAACTTATTTGTTTGAGATTTGAAAAGAGGTGAGCATATCATATTGTTCCCCCCTTCTCTCAGTTCTGCTTTAAGAAAAATAAAAGCAAAAGAAAACAAAGTACATCTCTTCTCAAATCAATCAAACTTTAAATTGACGTAGCAATATAAAATCCCCCCATGGTCCATGTGGGTTCATCACACCTATCTGCATGCGCTTTGTCACTGCTTGCCTGGCCATGAAGTTTGGATGAGAGCATATAACAGTCTGCCCATCACTGTGACTGTTTGATAACGTCACAAAAGTTCATAATGGAAATGACAAAATCCCACATGCTTCTGGCAGCTCTAAGCATCACCAAGAAACCAAAGCTTCACCACTGGAAGGATAGGATATAAAAGTTATTTTAAACAACTGATGAAACTGGCTTTATATAGAGAATATATGACTTTAATTTGATTTGATCCAATCTCCAGTAATTAAATATGTTGCGCAATGAGAGTAAACCTTGAAGTTGGGGGTGGTGGGTGAGTGTTTAGGTGTTGACACCAGGAATGCTGCTGTCTCTGTGTGGAGTGGGCATGTGGATGATGCCGGGGGTGGTGAAGCAGCATCTGTGGCAAATGGGGTGAAGGTGGGTCATTGTTTGTTGGTCCCTCTTGCTCAACCTGATGCTGCGCCTGACTGGTGCCTGAGGGCTTGGGGCCCAGGAGGCTGGAAGAAAAAAAACAAAAAAAACCCACCTCAAAAAGTCTTTTTTTGTTTTAGTGTATGACAGTGACTGTTAGTTTATAAGGCACTGAACAACTTAGCACCACAATATATTAAAGATCTGGTGTTTTTGTATCAACCTTGCAGACCAGCAGCATTCAGCTTCTATGCACCAGAAATCTGAAATAAACTTTTGTTCCTTTAAATGCAGACTAAAAACCCACCCATTTAGAGATGCTTTTGAACATTAATAAATGGAACACTGACCAACATATTTGATGTGTGTTGATGATTTTGATGATGGCACTCATCAAAATGTTATGTTTGTTACTGGTTTTCTCAATTATTGAATGACATTTTTTTATGGCTTTGTATTTTTGTGTTTTATAATGTAAAGCACTTTGAACTGCCTTGTAGCTGAAATGTGCAATAAACTTGATTAACTGACTGATTTCTTATTGCAGTAGACTTTGCATTTATTCTTCAAGATAGGATTTCAATGTGATTTCACAAATAGAATAAGAGTCTCATAAATCTCAAAATAAAAATTAAAAATCTATTTTCATTGTAAGATTATTCGGTTCAGACTTTGAGTCTTTTATTTTTAACTGCTGTAGAGATAATCAAATATAGTCCAGACCTGTTTAAATTACTGTGAAATAGTCTTTTAATTTAAAGCGGGGAGGAAGCATCATATCAGATGTCAACATTAGTGTCAGCGGCTAATGGTTTGTTAGAGGAATGAGGTCAGTGGCTAATTAGATGCTTCAACATCTCTGTTGCATTGTCAAGAACATGACTACTATTTAGAAGGATGCATTTATGGTTAAATTTAGTTGTTTTTTGAAGTTGTTTTTTTTTTTTTGTTTTGTTTTGTTTTGTTTTCTTGTATGGACTAGCTTTTATTCATTGTCCATGTGATTGCTTTGATAGGCTTAGTCCCCCACCACAATGACCCTGACCAGAACAAAGCTGGTGTAAAAAAATAAATAGGTAGAGGAGATGGAAGAACATTGGTATTATTTGTAAGTATTATCCAACCACAGGGAAATGTTTAACTACTGCAATTAATAAACTAAGCAAAAATATACATTTGTTTTTCTCTGACTTTACATAGAAATGTCCTTTAGAAAATAGATCATTTGGGTATTTATTGGTTAAATGTCAGTAATCTTGTATATTATTCAGATACTCTGGATTTCAATAAGTATGCACTAAATGAAAGAAATCAAAAATATTAAAACTGTGGATTCATATATTGTGTGGTGGGAAAGGAAACAAAGCAGACCAATGTGGTGCGAAAATATAATACATCAGCTTGAGGTTTGATTCGGGCTGCAGACTAATAGTTGGAGAGGAAGACGAATTGTCCCTGAATGCTGTGAGCTAAGGGGTAAACATCTTCAGGGGATGTTTGATGTCTATTCAGCTTACTTTGAATCCTACCTCATCTCATTGTTTCCTCATGAAGCTCTAAAAATTACATCTTTTTTTGTTATTATGTGAATCAGTATTATTCCATTGCACCCACAAATAGCCTTGGTGCATTTTTTTCTGTTCTGCTTATCTCGATCATAACTTCTATTTTTCTTAGAGCAATTGTGCCAACCCCACAGAGGATGTGTCCTTTTTTGTTCACAACTGCATTGTATGATGCTTTCCAACACTAGGGCATTTTTCATAATGCTGTGTCAATTCTCAGGCAAAATAAGTTTTAATCTCTTTGTGACTGTGGCCCCTTTGAACTACTATTTCACAGCAAGCCTTTTCAGTCTGTTGCATCTCACTCCACCTCGTTCCTTCCCTGGTGAAAAAGGCATTTGAAATACAAAGTGATTTTAAATGCATTTCTTTGTTCCCATTGAGGAGATCTGAGTAGAAAATCTAACCTTTCTTTCTTGTCCTCTTATTTTTTTTTTCCTTGCTGCTTCTCTGCCCTTAGTTAATTCACACCATCAGTGTAGTGGATAGAGATGAACCACAAGCTGGACATCGTTTTTTCTTCACACTACCGTCTGAGGCTGCCAGCAGTCGTCACTTCACCCTGTGGGATGTCAAAGGTAAGATGGACAATATCGTCTCACTTATTTTTTTTAAAACTACAGCTGTCATCATAACGAGATGTCAAAACTCTGATAGTGAAAAAGAAATATTCTGTGAGGAAATTTGGGGCATATTTGGTGTGAGTGGAGCCACTCAAAATATGTACATTGTCAATGAAACTAAAAGAGAGAAATGTTCTGGATCTGGGTGGATGTCATGAAAAAGTAAGACCTCCAAATCTGTCCAAAAGTAATGGAAAACATTAAAATTGGATTACAATCTTGACGATGGCATTCAAATAAACACCAAAAGCTAATCCTTATCACATTTCTAAACCTCTTCATTATTTTTACGATAAATTAAATTTTGTAAGAAAAGCAGCGCAGGATGTGGGATTTGCAACAGAGACAAATTTGATGCAATTTGCAAGGCTTTTTTGGGTTGGTTGGGGGAATTAAGAATACATTTTTTGTCCAGGTTGATTTGAAAAGTGAGCTTATTATTACTGAGGTTAATTTTCTAAGCTACAGACGAGCAATTATTAAGGATTTACTTATAAGAAAATGTGCGCTGATAGCAACATCCAGTATCAATACTTCTGTTATGGCAGTATCTACCAAGTTTTTCCAATTTCGTATGTTTTACACTATAAATTTTCCAGTCCATTCCACACTGTGCATTCCACGTCACATCCATTGATTTTTTTGCTTCAGTTAAACACCCTGAGCCATATTTCTATCGTTGTCACATGACCAAACAGATACTACATGGTCAACCCGCTCTTCTCCTGAAACACATGCACAAATGGCAAGAAGATGGAAATAAACAATGGTTGTTCATAATGGCCCAGTTTTACTCATTAGACTCATACAGATATGTCAAAAATGACTAGAAATGTTTTAAGATGTGGCCCATTGTCCTCTTTATTTCTTTGGAAATCACAATATTGTCATCCTAGCCACTCGGATACTTCTTAGCAGATTCCACCATCATTAGAAGCCAACATCTCATTAGTCGCAGTATATCAACAGTGCTTACAGATCATTCCTACTGTCTATCAATTTATAACTTTCTTTTCTTTGCCAACTACCCAAATTGCTGCCAGACTAATCTTGGCTGACTCTATCCAGATAACTACTTCCTGTCTTACTTTAAAACAAAGGTCTTGAACATAAATACAAGATCAAGGTGGCAGCACTGACTTTATAGCTGTAGCTTAAAGTCAGTGCTGCCACTAACTTTAAGCAGCACTGACTGAAGTGTTAATCTCATAGCTGAGATTAACACAGAAACTAGTTAGTGCTTTGGGAGATGGACGTTACTTTGATGACAAATATCATTGGTAATTACTATTTATTTTATGTATTTAGTTTTTTACTTTTTATGAAGTGATATTACTGTATAAATTAAACTTGAGTATGCTTGGACAACAAAATAAAAAAATGGTGTTATGGCATAAACCTGAACACCAACTGCTTGAGTACATAATTTTTTAAATACAAGAGATTTATTTTAGAAACAACTTTTAAGCGGATTATGTTTTTTCAGTTGCCATGGCCATTGTATTACAGTTAGTATTGATGTGTTCCTAGAAAAAGGGATAAAAAATTCAGTGTGCACCCTGGCAATAAGTTTGCTTTGTCAGGAAAATTACTTTTTTCATACTTGTCAGTGTTTTTGCATGCACGCTTGCAGATCCTTCATTTAGGGATGTGTATCTAAGTAAATGTGACATCTGGGTAAATCAAGATTGATCTGACACCAGGAAAATATCAGGGGAGCATTCCAAGCCAGGGAAATGTCACTGTGTCAAGGCAGAAGGGTCTCCTGCTGAACCATGCATGTGCATTTGAATGGAAAGGTGCATAACTCATGCCTCTATTCAGGATACGTGCACATATTCTACTGGTTATGCATATACTATTTGGATGAGCAATGAATAAGTAAAAAAGTATTTTTCTTTTTGACTCCCTAAACTCTCTTTTTTTTTTAAACAAGTACATGAAACACAATAAAGTAACCACCAAAATACACTTTTTAATGTCAGTTTAATGCCTGTTTTAGCTTGTTTTTGAGGGTAATGCAAATGACTAGGTAGCCTGGAGAGTAATCATAACATATAAACTATTCCATTTGTACATACCACCAAATACATTTGCATACAAAAACAAATATTCATATACATACTATATATGATGAGACTAGCCAGCAGTACTGTGTATACATACAAAGTGGTTAAGGCAAACAAAGCACCACACATACTTAAAATCCGCCTACCTCTCTTTTTTTCCACTCTAGTGTCTTTTTTCATGGACACATTTGTCAAACTGTCAGTTTCAATCTGTCACTTCGTCTCTTGCTCTTCATGCCCTCACATTGCGTTCTGTCTCCAGGCCTTGACAGACAATGATGACAAGGCATTTTTCCCATGTTGCTAAACTCTTTGAAGTCTTGCTGCCGGTCCGTAGAGGAAACCCCTAATCTCACCGTATAAAGTTTCCTGCTATATGATACACTGCCAGCCATTTCTTTCTAGATATGTGTGAACATCATGTGTCATGCTTGGATAAAAATATTATGAAATCTTATGAGGCAAGGTTAAAAAAGTTTGTGATAAAGCTCTGGTAAAGTGATTTGGTAGTTCTGTGGATTAGTTCTTTTTGTTCAGTTTAAATTTATCATTAATTTCAACTGATAAAGAAACTTTATATTTTAAAAGTCACTTTATATTTAAGTGACTTTTTAAAGGTCACTTTCAATGTGTTCACTTGTCTTATTTTAAGGTAGAGATCTATAAAACATAATGTTGTGTAAAAGTCAAAAGGACAAACCCCTGAACATAATCAATAATATAAAATTTGCTCTGCATGTGCCAGAGGAGTTCTCGGGTGACAAAGAACACTGATAAATGTTCTGGGAGACGGATTACTTTCTATCCTCTAAACGAATCTTTCCATGACTCACCATGACTCTTTTTTTCAAAGCCTCATTCTTTATATTGTGTTGCATTTATCTAATGGTCATGTAGAGTCCTCGTATACACACCTGCAAAGTTTAATTTCAAACAGTAGTGGTCACTTTCACTTTCTATTCTGCTATTTATTTACCTAATGTATTTTTGATCCGGTACCCTCCTCAGTTTTTGGCAGCCTTGATGAAGCCGTGAAATGCTTAAAAAAAAAAAAAAAAATGTATTAGCTTTGTCTTACAAAAACAAAAACAAAAAAAAAAAATACTTTTTATGAAATCACTGTTTAGGTTGATAAAAGTGTGCAGGAAGTAAGAAACTTTTATTTACATTTTTCCTACATATGATTTGATACAATTTCAGAAGCCAATCTTCCAAATGGCAAAGCAAAAAGAACATACCATTTAATTAAGGCAGGTATATGGCAGTACTGTGTATCTATTTGCTAAACACTATTAAGCTATCTTCTATATTCAAAAGTTTTAAGTCTACAACAGAAAAGAAAATGACTCACTGGGATGAGCATGATAGGTTCTTCTAACATGCAGTGACTCATGTGTAATTCTCTGCTTTATCTTATCTGTCTGACCCCGACACATCCCTGACTAAATCGCATCCCACATCAAGACAACACAGCTGGCATCCGTACCCAGAAGTCAAGCTTTAACCGCCATGAACAGAATGTGTACTTCCTGCCCATTCTTGTTGTTGACAGCGGACCTCCCTCCCTCAGCTCAACCGGCACCCTGACCATCCATGTTTGTGGCTGCGACACAGGTGAGAGCCACTGCGGGGGTAGCACCATTACTAACATTAACATCACTGTCACCCTTGGCAGCAGCAGTGGTGCAATGAAAAGGTCAACGTGTCATTGTTTTGCTTAGCAAACATTTCTGAGTCTATATTTGTGGAAAGCAAAACACATCACAATAAAATCTGCCGACAAACGACCTCTTACACAGGTTTCAAGTCTGTAAATATAAACATGGTGAAAGGAATGTTTTTGCTTTTGAGAAGTGGTTTCTCCATTTAAGTGACTTAACACCAGTGTCAAATATGTTACAGCAAATGCTTATTTTTTCTCTTTCTTTCTAAATGCAGAGGGAGCTATCCAGACCTGCAATGCAACAGCCTATGTAATGAGTGCAGCTCTTAGCCCTGGGGCGCTTATAGCACTACTGGTCTGCATGCTCATACTAATAGGTAAGCAGATAAATGTCCTCATGGATGATTTCTAAATTTAAATTAGTCTGAGAGAAACATAAATAAAGAGATTCTTATAAAAGTATTTTGTTTTGAATTGATTAGTTTTGCCTTTTTTGGGGTAACACCAGAAGTCAGCTTCAGTTGATCCAACAGAAATTATAACTGAACCCTAGGATGTTCTGGAGAAAAGTATAAATACTGCATCTGAGGTTTCATTTTTTTTTTCCTCAAAACTCATGTGGCCACGTACATTTTAATGAGTTGATTATTTTTAAAAGTTATCCATATTTTACCAGTATGTTTGTGCAGGCACTGGCAGAAATACTGAGATTCATGACATCCAAATGCAATACACTTTTGATCTTACCATCATGTTCATGTCGGACATTTTGTATCTGCTTTTGATGACGAAGAGGCTTTTGTTTAACGGGGGAGTGCAAATTCTACCTGGTTTTATGATTGATATGAAGCCACTTTGATCCATGGAACACAGGCAGAAATAGAATGGATGAGAGTGAAGTGCAGGAAGGTTAGAGAGCAAAAACAGGCAAAGTGCTGCCTCAGCACTTGTGTCCCTCTGCATGGGAAGCTTTAAATAGTCAAATCTCTCCAGACAAGTTTAGATGTTTACATATATATATATATATATATATATATATATATATATATATATATATATATATACAGAGAGAGAGAGAGAGAGAGAGAGAGAGAGAGAGAGAGACCAGTATGGTGATATACATGCTTACACTTTCAAATACCAAAGCTGGCTGATATTGAAATATTTCAAACATTTATGAGTTAGCCTCTTACTGGCCCCCACCACTACTGTAAGTCTTTGCATTGCACTCTTTACTGACAGCAAGAAGTGACATTAATGTCAGAGTGTTCTGTCTCCGCTTTGTGACTCTACAAAGTTTATACAGTGCAGGGGGGTGAATGATGGATGATGTGACATGATGTTGCTTTAACTATGACTTACATTGTTCTCTTTTCATTTAAGAGCTTTTCTAATGAATGCTATTAAAAGTGTGCCTCCATTAATGAAACAGTGAACTTGAAAAGCAGAGCAACACTTATTCATCACAGTTATAAAAGCCTCAACAAATTTGTTATCTGCAAATCAGAAGCAACCCTATGGACATAAAAAATAAAAATAAAAACCTCTCTGCAATGTGTCATGGCTTTAGTATTGTGCAAAACATGGGCCCGAAATCAGCACAAGGTGAAAACTAACACTTCATCCTAGGAAAGAGCAAGACTTTGTGAAAGAACAGATGATTTTTATGCTGTCGTTGGTAACAAAACATTTACCCTATCTCCAAAGATTTCATGTGCAAATGATTGCATGTTCAAAAGTGGTGCAGATTGCACATAATGATGTATTGTAACATGAATGTGCCTCATATAATACTGTAAAGGAAGTTTCAGAGGTGGATGAAGGGGGATGGGACACTTTTCATTGGGACATTTTTTTTTTTCGTATTTGTTTTATCTTCAGTATTTCTTTGGCTCCGTGATGGTTTTACTGATCTCTGGTGGCATTTAATTTGTAAAATCTAATTGTGGTATTTACGCATAAACATTGTCAGCAGTCCGTCTGCATTCAATTGTCCCACACAGACATCTTTTGTCTGCACAATTTGTGGAATATGCAGCAGACTATGTACACACTATTCTGCAGAGTATCAAGACATAGCAGTGTGCTGCCATAAAGTGATGGTACACTGGAATTATTTGGTAATCCTGTAGTTCACAAGTGGCATTGCTGGAGGCTATTTTTAATCATTTTTTTAGTATTTATATTTTACATTCTTTAAATATTTGACAAGCATTGACTTTTGTCATTGCATGTATGCCTTCTGATTGGCACAGTGACCACTGACATTTGTTTGTGGCAGTTTACACCTGGTTTTCAAATGTGCTAGATATAGATGCATAAACACCACTGAGCAATCTGGTTCAAGTTTAATAAATCACACCCCAGGTGGTAATATTTGCTAATCCTGAAATTTTTGCAGTTTCAGATGATCAACATCTGTTTTACACATTCATGAAGGCAAACATGCTAGATTATTACACCTGTATCCATATGCATTCCTGTTACAAGAGTTAATACATTTTCTGCCAACGTCTAGCCACCACGATAGTAGAAAATAGTAGAAACATAATACTTTTTTTTTTTTCTCATCAAAGCATTGAACAACTTGTTTAGCTGACTAAGTTGCAGCTCCTATATTCTGCTAGTAATCTTGCAAGACAATAAAATCTCTGGGTTTGTCAGGTCAGCATCAATGGACAAGCAGTGTTTTCCCAACTATCGTGCTATGAATAACAACATTAGCACAAAGCATCTGACAGTTGCCTAATCTTATTATCTCAACAATAGCCTCCAACACTTTTCTAGTTAGTTACTGTACCACATGCATCAAACTGCAAACTGCTTGAGCATGTAGCCCTCATCAAAACCCTCTTAACAGCAATACAATCTATTTATTTTATAGTCTATTATTGTTTTCACATTGTTTTTTTTTTTTTTTTTCTCTTTCTTGCGCACATGCATGCATGGTCTCTTGCTGTGCACACAATGACTAATCAACTGGCCAACACTCTCTTTCTCTGGAGTCTGGACCACCTCTATTGCATCAATTGCAGGATGATGAGAAAAATGAAAACAAATTTCTGCCTAATTACCGTACAAACAAACAGTCCCTCCATCAGCTCTTATATAGGCCTGATGTGATGAATCCATTTCATTGCGCCGCAGCATCTGCTTGCATCCATTCCAATTACCTCCCATCTGCTTGTGATGAACTCCCGCATGAGGGCAACCAGCGCAGCCCAAGGGGAAATTAACTGTCTTGTCAGGAACACTTATCACAACATCTGTACACATGGGTATCAGCTTTGTATGTATAGGAGTCGGCTAAACACAGGTACATACGCTTCCAGCAGGAGTAAATTCTGTACATGGTGTTTATTGACATTTTCAAAGGTGTGCCAATTGTCAAGGTAAATAGGCTTGCAGAGTTTCACCATCCAGGCATCTGCACACCTAAAAGTGAGTGATACTGCACGGTTTGACAGGTTTTTGCTTTTTTATTAGACTGTCCCATATCACCACAGATTCTTTAACAAAATTTATACATCTGGACCAAGAAAAGAGCTCAGAATGGGGCATTTTTCTCTCTCTTTTACTTCTCTCATTAGGGTGGATTTAGAGTAACTGTCTTAGTGCTTGTTTAGTATGCATGGAAGTATGCACTGCAAAATACAAAAAAAAAAAAAAGAAATAAAACTGACTTTTTTTTAGGCCTCATGGCAATTAATTTGCTCCATTCACTGAAGAGAAGAATAAGACAATGATAACAAATGCTGCTTCCCCAATGATGCTCAGCAAAACAATATGAGTGGAGAACAACGTTATCAGTCATAGATTCCATATAAAATCCATTGTAGATCATAAAGAGCTTTGTAGTCTGGCAAGAGATTTACAGTTGCAAAGGGATATATTTTAGTCTTACTTTCAGGACACGTGCAAAAATTCAGACAGTTACAGATAATAGAAAAAGGACACAATGCAAATTATTTTAAAGCTTTTTTTTTATTATTATTTGTCCTTTGTTAAGAGGAGAATTGTTCAATCAGAGATCATTTTAAAAGAAACCATCTGCCCACAGGGTGCTTTCTATGCATACAAAATGTAGTTATCTAGGTCCATATGTGATTTACATGTACAGACTTCATGAAGGACCAATAATAATACCTAGTGTGGCAATAAAGGAGTGCAGCCATATCTCATTTTATAGCAAACAGATGGCTGTCGTGATGGGCAAACCAACAACCCCCAGTATAAACAGAAAGTCTTTTTTTTTTCTTTTTTTTTTATCTCTGATAGCTTGTTGATTGTGGCATGTTGTTATCTGTTCTTAAAGATTCATGGGGTCTACTTTTAACTAAATCCAAATAACTCTTTGCTTGTGTGTTTGGTTTTTTTAAAGCAGCTTCCCTCTGTGCCGGTTTAAGGGAGGAAAAATGACACATTGCTATAAAACAAGCTGACATACAAAGATGTCTTATTTTCTAAATTATATTTTAGAACTAGGAAACACTCTTAAGTAACAATGGATATTTATTTAGATCTATATAAGCTGCCAACGATTATTGAGATATGTCTTTACAAATTACAAATTCATAAACAATATTAAAAACTGATATGGATTGCAAGTTAATTTACTTTTATTTGTCCTACTTGAACTGAACTCTGACTTTTATCAAATCTAAAATTTTACAATAGTTTTGCAGTAGCTCTCAATTTTGTTTTAGTTTAACAATTATTTGTGAAACCCCAATGTAGCTGTGATCTATTTGTAAACAGTTCATGTAATTGACTCATTGCCTATTATAAATATTGTTTTAAATTATAGTGAAATATGCAAAATAATGAAAAAGATATCAGTTACTCAAAATGATCACTGCATCATCATTTAAATAATTTACTTGAGAGCATGTCAATGGTGCTAGGTTTTATTTTTACTACCAAGCTATTTAAAGTCAACTATCTATTAGTGATTATTGTTGTAAATTTAAATGGGCTTTTTCCTTTTTTTATTTACCTTGATGGGTATGTATAAATTTTTAGTGCTCCATTTAACATACTATGTCGATATGTTTCAATAAAGACAGTGTAGAACCCGTTTGGAGCTTATTGTGCTTAGTAATTTCTTTAAAAAGGACTGAATGAAGCATTTGTAAATGCATTTTCTTGATAACATACCTCTTAGTCAGCCAATTTAGAGCACAGCACTGTTTTTTTTTTTTTTTTTTTTTTAAGCAGCGTTTTGTCTCTTTTTTTTCTGTATCTTCCTGCTTAATGTTGGTTTGAAGGAAACATGGCAGATTATGTACATTTGCAAGTGTGCTCCTGGAATGTTTGTCTGGTTTACATGGATTTGTGGGACATTCTCTGAGCTTAAACCAGACTTGACATCTAAAGTGGTGGGGTGCTTTTTTCAAAACCAGTAGATGTGACAGACACTAATAGGTTTGTATATTTTTACTACTGTTTAATATTCTGAAAGTACCAGGCTGCAAAATATTACGGCATATTTCAAACTGTACGATGCAGAGGAGAATAAAAGACACAACCTCCTGATACATCTGACTGTGCTAGTAACACTGATGTTGTCCACCCACAATACTATTTTATAGGGTAAAGGTGAGATTTTTCCAACTTAAAGCTAAGAATGAGATAAAAAAAGAAACTAAATTTCAAAATGTACCTTTGTTTATTTGTGTTTATTTTTATTAATTTATTTGTGTTTGCATATAATTGTTTGGTGGTCAAATAACATGTTGGGAGAAGACATTTAATGTCAGAGAATCAATCAATGTTGTTTTGCTGAATGAAAAATAAAGATAATGTGAATTTGAAGTCAATTACCAGTAAAAAGAAGAAAAGGCAAAACCACAACTGTAGAGATCCACAGTGAAAACCACTGCAATCCCAGATAAACAGAAATGCCCATGTACTGTTTCCTAAAAACCATCATGTTGAGCCAAACATTTCTGAAGTATTCTTTGGCCTGACAAGACCAAATAGAATACCAGAAACTGATGAACATGTTGATGGGATTGTGCTGGTCTGGTCTTCTTTCATCTCTTCAGAACCTGGAGGATTCCCTGTGATTTAGGGAACCATGTTTTCTGTTCTCTGTCCAGACTTTGGTTTTGCACCTTACCTTTGCAGGATTAAAGATCCAAAGCAAAAATCCTGTATTGTGGCTGAATTAAATTAGTTTTTCGAGGTGCACCACATGACACAGTGGTAGAACAGTTGCATCATACTCAGAGGGTACAGTCCTCAACACAACTGTCTCAATTTCTGGCCCTGGCCCATTTGCTGCACGTCTTCCTCTTCTCACTCTGCTCTTCTTGTGCAATAAATGTCACTATCGCCACAAATTTGCCTTATACATAACTGTTCTTCAAAATGGCTTGGGTCAAAATATCTCAGTTCACTGAAAAATATCACAAGAACTTGATAGAAGTTGTTACCACCAAGATGTTCAAGCAGTGCATGGTGTTAGGGGCAATTAAATTATAAATTAGCTATGTAATAATAAATTACATTTTCATCAAAACCACATTTTGTATTTGTCTTTGTCAGATATTAAATTATATTTGATAATTATCATGGTTTAACTGACAAAAAGCCAAGAAAGAAGGACAAATACTTTTTCAAGGCACTGTAAGTGTAGATGTCTAATCAAAGAACTGTTTTTGCATCAATCAAAATGATCAGAAAAAAAGTTATTTATCTTCAGTAACAGATATTAAGCCTTAGTTCTCTTTTGAAGCCTTTTTGTGTCCTAATCCATCTTTTTTTAGCTCGAACTTATGTCTCTGACATATTGTCTCTTTTACTGAATGCTTACATTTCCAAGTTTAAAACCCAAGCATCTCGATTTTATTAGACTTGAATGAGTATTGATGTGGTATCGGACACCATTAGGGCTCTTTGTAGCAGATTTTTTGTAAGGCTATCAAAGATGTGAAAAATCAATGCTCATGTATTTGAAATGGAAAACTTGATCATACATTACCTTCAGGTAGGATAAATCAAAGTTATAGAGAGAATAGGTACAAACTTTAAATAGTTTCAAAGCTATCACCCAAAGAGAAAATCTGACAAACACATTTTGACATATTTTTTGTAGCACAAGTTGTTGGCATCATTGGAGTTTACATTTTTGAGAAAATGATGAGGACTTATATTCTAACATTTTAGCTTTTTAAACTAACACTGATTCATATTTTACAGAGCATGTCACAGTCAATATCTTGTACACTGAGGTTTTAAAATGATTCCAGTGTAACCCTGCATCATCTGTTTTTATGTTTTTTCTACTATTGAAAGTTTTTTGAAGACTTTATATCTGTAAATATATCATTTAAAAGCTTTAATAAAGCGCTGTCTTCCTTTTGCTTTCTACCATTTTTTCAGTTCTTGTCTTGCTGATCCTCACCCTTAAACGGCACAGGAAAGGCCAAAGGATGGCAGAGGACGAGGAGGACATGAGAGATAACGTCATCAAATACAATGACGAAGGTGGAGGGGAGCAGGACACTCAGGCATATGACATGAGCGCACTGAGGAACCTCTATGACTTCCCAGAGGCCAAAAGCTGTGACTCTGGACCGGACATCCGCTCGTTGCCTCAGTGGATACAGGCAAACAGAGTGGGAGGTGGGGTGGACGGAGCTATGGCAGCAGCAACAGACTTCTCCCTTTTCAAAGGCTACATACGGAAGAAGGTGGAGCAGGCTGACGCTGACCTGTCAGTGCCGCCATATGACTCATTCCAGACATACGCCTTTGAGGGCACCAGTTCACCTGCGCTTTCACTCAGTTCAATCCACACGCTGTCCACCACATCTGAGCTGGATTTCTCCTACCTCAGCGACTGGGGGCCACGCTTTAGGCAACTGGCAGGCTACTACGCTCCAGGAAAGACTGAGGAGGAAGCATCCTAGCACAGTTTCTTATCTACAGAGAGACAGTTAAACACTCCTTTTCCCTGGTTTTTTTTTCTGTCTCCTCACCCTCGGGCACTCTTCTAAAATCATCAGAGCTAACCTTGTGTGCTCATTTCAGTCAGAGTGCAAACTTTTCATCTCATTTTGGAAATTTTCCAATGTAGACTTTGAGCTCTGAGACGACATTGATTTTAAATTTTTGTTTTGATTTTCCTTGAAATATTTTTAGGCTAAAAGAATGGGGGCATAAAAAGTGCTATTTAGTCTTTTGTTTTTGTTTGTTTGTTTGTAAAGAGGTTATTTTCTGCGCCCAACATGCAAGTCTTTAGTTAAACCTATAGGACACTGGGGGTGACGAGAATCATTATTACTTGGGTAAAACTTAGTAATATGGAAGTACACCGTTTAAATGACATATTTTAAAAAAAAAAGGAATATTCGTATATTTATTTATTTTTATTTATTTATTTATTCATACAATGGTAACTCTTGGTGTTGAATACACATTAATGGAGAATGACTTCACTAAGGGAGAAGAAAGAGCAGCAGTGCCAGATCATTACACAAAACAAAAGTACTGAAGTGATATGTGGGCTATCTAAAAAAAACTGGTAAAATGTTTTATTTTCTTTGATAAATTTTGTACAATAACCCGCTGAAGAGAAATACAAAGCAGAACGCAGTCTGGATCTTTCAGCCTGAAAAAACAACAACATAAAAAAAACAAAACAAACAAAAAAAACATATTTTTTTGTGGTTTATTAAAAGATAAATTTTGAAGGTGAGAAACTGAGGACAATTGCGTGTTAACAGTGTCTTTTTCCTACTTTCTCTGCAGCCATTTGTGGGGCAACAAGGCACAAACTGTTGCAGGGTTTCACAAAAAAAATACAAATAAAATAAAAACAAATGACTGTTTTATGAAGCTGGCTGGTGGTCAACTTTGTGACAAAAACAGCCAGAAATTATTTCATATTTTTCGTGTGAGTGTGTAAAATATGTTGATTCCATTTTATAATCAAATTGTTTTATTTTATTTTATTTATTGTTGGGTTGTTTTAATCGGGCTTGGGGAGGTTGTGGTAACACATGATCAGATCGGATCACATCAACCTTTTATCCCAAGTTACTCCATGTTTACCTTAAATTGCAAATGTATGGAAAAATTATAAAAAAGAAAAAGACCAATAAATATTTAACTCTTTTGTAAATCAAAATGTGTGCAGTGGTGTATTGAAAATTGCTCATTAAGTGAGACGCCAGTGATAAAGTGAATAGAGCCCCCATGTTAACAGTTGTTGAGTGTGAATTGTTTGCTGAAGACATTTCCTGAATTATGAATATTTGCAGAGCTTGTTTTTATTCACACCAGGGATAGATAGAAAGATTAGTTTTAGGTTGAAACAAACACTCCGTATGAGAGGATCCGGCCAAACAAAGAATTTCTACTCGGCGTATCTCCCTCATGACTGTCTTCTGCCAAACTACTGTAATTGTCAAAGTCACCAGAGAATGCCAAAGCATACAAAGTTAATTTCATCTGATTTTTAAAATGCCCTGCAAGACAGTAAATGGGATTCACGTTCACCTGATAATACTCTTCTTCAAGTAAACTGTTTTGTCGAAATATTATGTTTGATGGAAAAAAAACAATTTCAGCCTAACAGCAGAACATTTATGCTTTAATTTTGGCATCTAAGACAAAACATCTTCATTTAATGTTGTTGCAGTTGGATCGTTATCATTCTTGTTTTATTATTCTAAGATAATAGCAATTCATAAAACAATGTACTTTCTACGTTTTAAGGAAGTACATTTTAGCAACCATTTGACTACAGAGTACAGCAAAGGTATTTGTACTACTGAATTGTTCCCCCATTTATGTGAAGTTACAATTAGAAACTTGATGTATGTGTGATTTTATTTGGATTTATTGAGACAGAAAGCACAAAAAATTGCATAGTTTGAAGTAAAGTTAATATAATTCATATTTGTTTTAATCACACATTGGATTAACTGTGAGATTACTTTAAATTCTGCCATTCCTTCTGAATTGGCTTTAGGAATGGATTTTGTCTTTCTAACACCTGAATATAAAATTTTGCTGTCAATATACCATTTTGTTATAACTTTGATCATATTTAATAATATTCCCATGGAAAGGCTCCAGTCGTATGTCTTTTTTTCTTCAAGAATAACCCCATTAATCCCTCCTGCAGTCCTAAGAAACTGGGTCCATTGAATCCTGCAAGCTTTTCACCCTGTGCGCAGTCCCAGTGAGTGGCACTGACCCCATGTGTGCTTTTTCAATGCCTTTTTTGTTTTGTGTGTGTGGTTTTGGGAACTGACACTTTGACTGGGCACCTCGTCAAACCGTCAGTTTGAAGCACTTAGAAATCTAAATTCTTCTATTTACATTAGAAAGGTCTAAGCAGATGCAGATGTCATGTTGTCCGATCATGACATCTGCTGTGCTCCTTCTGATCATCACACTAAGACTGCAGGAGGGTTAAAGCTCCATTCATCTCCCCTCCCATCAACTGTTATCTTTTTTGTGCTAGCTGAAGAAAAGTAAGCCTACAACCTGATGGTGCCAGTAGTATGTTTTACAATTCAGGGTGAAAAATTACTTATTTGCCACAAAATTCCCTTTTGCATGCTGAACATCCAATTTTGTCACATCTGACAAAAGTTTGTATATTTGTGCCATATATTTTTTTTTTATGTCTATTTGAGGTATTTAAAGTTGATGTGCACAATGTTGAAATTATTTTAACAATATTAACTTGCTTTAAAGTGATCAGCAATTTTACATCTGACATATTTGCTGGCTTCTTCTTTCTTTTTGTTCACTGATGTTCAGTGACATGAGGGCTTCACAGAACAGTTGAATTAATACAAAATTTAAAACAGACACATGTAGCCTCTTTTTACAAATTACAAGACTTCCGAAGGCATTTGCAATGGATTTTATTTAGGGGTATCAGATTAATTGGAAATACAATTATTTATAAAACAGCTGGAAACATTCATAATCATCTTTTATTTTCACACCCATACATGACATTTAATCTGTTATGTAAAATCCTAATAAAACACTTAAATTAATTTGATGAAATGCAAAAAATAAATAAAAGAGACAGCGTGTTTTGCAAGCTATGCGACTGATTTAATGAGATGTGACAAATCTAACCCGCAAATAAATGATTTGTTGGGCTAGATGTAAGTGTACTTTTAATTATATTTGATTTTGAGTTTTGGAAAAAGAAAAAGAAAAAAAAAAACATCCACATTTCTAAGTAAAGAAAAAACAGCTTGAAAACATTACAGTGAATTGTTTTGACAGAAGCTAAAAATTATTGGTGGAACACTGCATTGATTCAAACAAATTTACAATATGAAAGCAATTAAGATTGACTTTACACTTTGCATTGCCTCTTGCATTTCTTCAACAAAGTGCTTGAGAGTGTATTTTGTTGTACTGCATAAGTGCCCTAATGATATGTATAAAGCGTTTGGCAGGCATTTTTTCACTGCTAGCTATCCTGTCCCTTCAGCGTTTTCTGACTGACAAAGGCTACAGGCTTGTGGCCATAGGCTTTGTAGATCATCATGAGCTTCAAAGTCAGTAGGACTGGATATAAATACAAGAAACATAAGAGTGCCATCCTGCTGAGTCAACCTCATGTCATGGGTCTAATTCTATGAAATGTCAGTTTTCTTCAAAAGAAGAAGAAAGTTCCCAGCTGTGCTCATATTCTTCAGTTGTAAAAGAGCATCACCTTTATCACTGTCAAGGAACATGTCACTCCTTAGTGATGACCTACACATGTGAACATGAAGTGTGTTGCCATCAGTCAGAACATCCTCCCCCAAATTCCAAGGGCAATAAGAAGATGGCCATTAGTTATGCAGATAGAGCTTTGGTGATTGACAGTTCTTGAGGGGATAGTGGAGAGCACATTAAATCTTCGCTTCTCTTCTCTTTGTACTTGACTTGGTAATGACAATTGATTAAACGTTGGTGGTGGGAGGGGGACGTAAATGTGAACTGCAGGAAATATCAATCATATGTTGCCTAATAGCTGCATAACATTAGTTATTTAGTTTCAAGGCATAATACAAAAAAATAAAAATACTGACTTTAACTGGTCAAAATAAAAATAAAAAACTGTTTTGATTAAAAGAGGACGCTTAAACAAACTTGGCCTACATCACAAAACAAATACTGCTCACTGAAAAACCCAAATGTTAAGATGAGATGGCTGTTATACTGAAATGGCCATTTATAAAAACTGCACTCTGACAGAGCTTTTCAGTGTGTCCTTTAATCATCAAATTACTTGATTTTATCGCACTGACAAGTATTTTACTGAAAGCTGAGTGAAAGCAGTTTATTTCTTTGTTGTTATTTTACGAATTTAACAAATGTTTGCTCAAATGTTCCATTTGTTTTAGGAACATAAAAGAAAAACATGTTTGTTTTAGGCTACATTTACAACAAAAAGTTTAAAACAAAGACAGATCCATAAGATAAAACACAATGAAGAGAGAATAAAGGCATCAAATTATAACATGCATCTAAATTGTAAATCACTTCCCTAGTGTAAGGAGACAGGGAGGCTTTGCAAGAGCCTGAGGCAGCTACATTACAGACGTGGTCCTGGTTTGCATTACAAATGCATGGGAAGTTGAAGAGATTGTGTTTTAAATTTTACACTTCTGCCCTTCCATGATCTTTTTATGTACCTATTATGTGGAAGAAACCTGCTCATTCTTTGACTGAGAAGTACGAAATAAGCAAGCTGACTGATGATTAACCTCCTTGGGAAAGCCTTTAAAAAACAAAAGAGAGGACTTTTGTTGCACATACCTACTAGTCCCTCCTAACTCCCCTCCCGAAAACAAACAAAAATAAGCATACATTCTGGAGTAAATCTGCTAGTGGCTTTGAGCAGAAAACTTCTGCTAGCATTCAAAGAAGCCCTGTATGCATGGACACAAATTATGAATTAGTGCTCAGAAAAACAGAAAGTGATTTAGCACTTCTGCAGTAAAGCATCACTGGCACCAACACATGCAGGCATCTAAGAAATTAATATATTGTTATTGATTTTGGTTTTGCTGTCTTTTGTGCATCTTGTGTAGATTGTTTTAGCTCCAAAGGTGTTAAAAGCAAAAGGTTCAGTTAATCCTTCTGTTTCTTGAAGGTTTAGCCTGCCAGGAAAAGACACACTGGAGGATCAGAGGTTTTGCCCTAACACAGAAAATGATAAATGGTTTTCTTTCCAGTCAGGGAACAAACCAGGTGTGCTTTTATAGGTGGTAAAATCTAAATTAAAGTCTGCAGTTTATTAATTATTTATTGATTCACACATAGCATATACTAACCATGTATTGATCTATTCCCTAGTTGATACAGCACAATTCACAATTATTAGCAACCCTGGTAAATATATGTTTAATCTTATTAGTAAGTTTTTGTCATGGAGATTTTGCAACTTCCTAGTAGTTTTCTGTAATATTTAGTGCTGGAATTCTACTGACTTGCAGTCTTGCTCACTATCCATCCAGCCTTGTTTGACACAGTTCTTGTAGTTTCCGGACTTTTGAACATCAATACATGTCTTATATAAAAGAAAATAGATTTTACAAATGAGTTTTCTTCTATTTTAATAAATGTATCCAAATTAATGCCTGGCTGTGTGGTAAATCAGGCACACTGTAGATGGAAAGCTATAGTTTTCAACACAACTATTCAAGGTTTAATTCTTGACCTCTTGCCATTTACGACAGGCCTTCAACCTAAGACTCAGCCCTTCTTCTGAAGCTCTAAAAGAATGGATTCCACTACAGTCTAAAACCAGTTGGTTTTAGATTGTAAAATTGCGAAGTTTGAGACAATAAAAGATTAATTTAGTTTAAAGACTTTCTTTTTTTTTTACATATGCACCATGATAATTGTGGAAACTACAGTATGTAATCCAACACAGATTTCTCCTTTATAAACTGAGCATGGTTGAAAACAACTTGAAGACTTCAACCATGCAACATCACTTGATGCTGCCACATGTCTACTGCTGATCCTACTAGGAATCAATTGTTTTATGCCAGCCTCTTTATACTATTATTTGTTTTTGTGGTTTGATGTTTCTCACTTTCAGTCCCTGTAGACATCACAACTCCCCCACATAAAATTTTGCTATCACAGAAGCTACTTGAACTTAAACGCTTGTCAAAACGAGACTTATCTGTCTTTGTTCTAAGTTTTCTATGTCCTTGTCCTTCTGGAAAGTTTGATACTTTGTGCAACAATGTTTTTCTTCATTCTGACAGGTTTTTCTATCCATTTTTCTAAGGTGTGTGTGACAAAGTGTAAAAAGTTTCATAATGGATTGGAGTGAAATACAGATCTTTAAATATTCCCATTTAAGAAGCTGCGGTAAAAGTAGTTTAGTTTCTTGGTGTTAAGTGGTAACTAGCAATTACACACAGATCACTTAAAGTGGTTTTGTAATAATCTGTTTTTTTTTTCTTCTTAATTATGACCTTCTTTTGTCTTTAGGAGTCGAAAAGTGGATAAGTGGTCATCAATATTTAAATAAACACGCAAACGCAAAAACTGAAAACAAAATAATTGCTTAGTACACTTGGACACAATAAGGAGGAGTAAGATTAGTTGGATAACTGTTGCCTAAGACAGTTCAGTTTATTGAGAAAACAAAGTGCAAAATAAACAAATACTCTGATAAAAATCAAATAACCTGCGAACAAAGTTAACAACTGATAAGATTAGATTAGATCCACTGCTGGCCGGCAGGACGGTCGGTCGGCCGGTCGGTCGGTCGGTCGGTTGGTCGTCGTCGTCGTCAGTCGGTCGGTCCCAAGGCCCTGAGAGGAACAAAAACCAGAAAGATTAGACAGTAAGTCACCATCACAAAGGTTTTAATTAGATTTCAAATGTTCAAGTTCCTTAATAGCTTCTAATCATTTTATGTTATTTTATATTCATTTTATACTTTTTCATGATATTACTTAGTTTGAGGTCTTCTGCCAAACTATTCAAAAGCTTAAAGCCAGCAACAGAGAGACACATACTTTGTAATAGCATTTATACATGGTCGTTTTAAGTTAAATATACCTGTTATCTCACATCTCGCATTCCGTTCCTTAAACAATTTCTGAATATTCTTTAGTAGCCTGTAATGTTTTTGTTTCATATATTATGTGTGCAGTCTTAAAATTTTACTAACTCAGCAAATTTTAATACTCGAATATGTGGCTGTGTGTTGATGGAAAGTACAGTTAAGGGATTTGCCTGAAACACAAAGCTCTGAGTAAACCTTCTTGATGGCTCTTTAGTGTTGTTGTCTCCAGATGTGTTGGCACTAATAGCCTCCTCTAAGCATTTTAAAATTTAAACCTACATTTTACCTGAATAAATTATGATTTATAAATATTTTAGACACTTAAGGGTTTGGCATTAGAACTCTTTGTCATGATGTAAGAGGATGATGGCTGGAGAGAGGATCCAACCACAGGACACAAGGAATGAGACGAAGGAAACAAAACAAAAGCCTTGAATGCACTTACTGAGCTGTGTCAGTTTAAATAGCTTTAAAACTTTAAGACATCTAAAACATAAATAAATCCAAACTTTAATTAATCCAATTTCCTCTCTGTAAATAGGTCTTTTATAACACATTTACAATAAATGTGCCATTGTATAAACTATATTTCTCTGGTTTGTCTTTTTACTTTTTACTCAAATTAAGAGTTACCTATACACTTTACAATCTTGGATGAAACATGGTTTTGTAACGTTTTCTGAAATTGGTTAAAAATGGCTGTTAATTAATAAAGAAATAATTAGGAAATCCTTTCAGTTTTGCCAAGTTGTTACAAGAACCAAAGAAAACATATTTACCTATTTCTGTGCCTAGGATATGTTTGTTAGGCAGGCGATTCTTGAAAAATGATTTTACAAGGAATAAAGCATCTTTCTTTTTCATTTTTTTTCTGATAAAAAAATCACTATAAGGAAAATGTATTTCTCGAAGCAAAGTTTAAAGCACAGCTACTTTAGTTACTGTGGATACACTAGTAGAGGGCTCATTTGTGTCTCATATCCTCTTTCTTTTTTGGGATTTATGTAGATACCAACATTCCGTAAATATCAGAACACAAAGGTACTGGAAGTAAAATAATTCCACCACCTCAGAATGGCACGCTGATACATAAAACACAGAATAATTAGATGAGTTTCTTTGTTAGAGATTGCTGAGCATTACCATCACAACAGAAATGTAATTAGTAATAACACCTAGAAAGTGAAGACAGTCACAAGGGTTAGCAACATACTAATTCCCTTCAAAAGAAAAAAATAAAGTGATTAGACAATTTGCGGTTTTGTGAGGCATGTGCAGCTTTGAATGAGCCTTTACAGCTTTGTCAAATGAAATAATATGAACCGCCTATCTGGGTATTTTTGTACGTGCTGGAATTATGGGTTTATTGAAGCTGTATAATTGCATTTTATTGTTTCTTTCTTTCAACTCTCCCTTTCTCATGTGGCTCCCACCCCATTCGCCCTCGGAGGAAAGTCCTTTTTTTATTTCTATTTTACTTCTGCACGGCAAATTTGATCGTCTTTCATTATGCAAATCAATTTAATTCCAACAAAACCTAGAGAGAGCGGGTGGGGGAGACTTGAAGATGAATTAGCAGAGATCAAATGGAAAGACAAAAAAAAAAAAAGCATTTAGAATCAAGCTTTGGATTTGCCTTGATCTAATTTTAACAGATGAAACCTTACTTTCTTTTTCTTTTTTTTTTTTTCCAGTTGGGCCTTTTCATGTATTAAGAATTCCAAGTTGATTGAGGTTGGCACCTGTTTGCCCTTAAAGAATCGCACTCCTTTTCTAATGCCAGAGGGTGAGAGGGAGATTGTGCTTTGGGACAAACTGTGTCAGTGATTACCTTCTGTGTCTTGTACAGTAAGTCAACATTATAAATCTCAGCAAGGATGGTAGAGCACTATCAGCCAACTCTAAAAGCCAATTACTCTCTCAATGACCTGACTCATGTAATATTTACAACCATACAGTGGAACCTACTTATTTCAAATCTGTGAAACTATGTTGCTGAAGAAATTAAATCATTATTTTAACTTTCCTGTACTGGGACATTTTGCAGGAGCTCCTCTGAGGCAAGCCATTCAAAGATGAAACATTTCAAATTAGTTTTTAATTTGTTTCATTCATTTTATCTGTTCAGTTTTATCTCATATTTCTCTTTTTTGAATTAGCATTGATTTTTTTTTTTAAATGAAAATCATCCAAACACAGAGTTTGACATGTTTATCAAAAGCTGTTGTTGGATTTACTGCTGTTTTTCAACCTTCGCTAACATAATTACTACAACCAAAGAGTTTACCATCTCTTTGGTGAAAGCCTAGACTGTCTTTCAACAAGGTCGCATCTCCTCTTCTCATGGACGCATACTCAGTAAATATGGGCCTGCTTTGAAGAATAAATGTGTGTTTGCAAGTAGGTGTGTGTTTAGGTGTGTCTACATGGGACCAACCAGATGCTGGGGTGTGTATAAGCTGTCTCAGCTGGCCTAGTATATGTCTACTCCAAGCAAACTGATGCTCCACACACACATCCCTATACACGCTCATGACACATACACACTCATACAACGAATGCCATTGGCAAGGTTATTGCTCATTCTCATGAGTCCTTACAATCCCTTCTGTTCTCCACTTTTTGATCTGTACTCGTTTTGTGTGAAAAATAATGAGGACCACATTGCAAATACTTCAAACAAGCCCAACTTCATTGCCATGAATGTGGGAGGATGTGTTTTCAATCTGAATTAAACAAACAGTGTAAGTGTCCTGTTACATGTAGCATTAGTCATTTGTAGTCCATTCATTCAGGTGTGCTTGCAAAAAGATGTAGTGCTGGAAAATGCAATAAATTCACTCTTGTATGTCATGGTACAAAAAGAAAAAAAAAAAATACAACGTTGTGTTCTCACCTGACCGTGTGTTTGAGGAGCAGAAATATTACTTGATGGGAAGCACATTGGAAGCATTCTGTGCATGCAAGGTGAGCAGGTCTATCGGCGGCAGATCAAGTCCAGGTATGCACTAGATGGCCTTTCTTGACAGGTAGACTAAGGTTTTCATGCTGATTGCTGCAAAATTTGTTTTCAACATTGTTAATGATTGCCAAACAACATGCTTTTGGTTTTGCCCCTTACACCACTTTTAGAGCTAATTCAATCAGGTGCTAAAACATTTACTTTTAATTCAAGGTTATGCCTATATAGCCATACACCAACTCCATGCTTTTCTTTTTTTATTGTTTTTCTGCGGGATGGAGGAAGGTGTCAGAGGGCTGACCTTAGTTTGTCATTAAGTCTTCTGGAAATTGGTCAGTAACTTGAATGTTTTCATATTTTAAAAAATGTCCCCTCTCATTTAATGCAAGACTGTTTTTTCTTTCTTCCTTTCTTTATCTTTCTTTCTTTATTTCTTATTTATTTATTTTTTTTTTTACAATTGATGAAGTGTAAAAAAAACAATATGCTCCAATATAATTGCTGCTGCCTTTCCTACCTGCAAGTGGGTTAACTCACTCATAAATGCACCCAAGCAGCACACTACCAAAACTTCTAGTTTTATGAACATGCTCATGTCTTTATGCAGCTACTTGTCTTTTTAAGTTCTAAGGTTGGACTCAGTATTTCTACACTTTCTAATTTACATTTACTTTTTTTCCAGTAAAAAAAGGAGAAGTAATGATGACTTGTAAATAATCATATATTTTATGTAACTTGGTATGTAAAAGTTTCACACTAAAAATGGTGTAAATGTCAAAGTTTCACAATAAAGGCTTACATTTTAAAATAAAAACTTTACTTTTTTGACATAACTTCCCTTTCATCTGAACACATATTAAGATAATGTACATGACAGCATATGACACGTACAGGTACTGTCATGTTGTCAATTCACTGCAACAGTGTTGTCAATTCACAATGCTGATTTGGTGAAAAGCATTTATAAGGAAACTGGAAGTGAAACAGTCAAAAACATTCTTCAAACAATGGCCATTTGCACAAGTGAGTTTATATAAAATGTCAAGTGGTTTGTTGCTGAGACATATTTGTACATGAACTGTGTTTATGGTATTAGTAGCCTCAGCCTCAGCCAAGAACAAATGCTGCCAACTCCTGATGCTTGGCTTCTGCTTAACAAGCCTCTTTGCTCAGGGCTTTTAAGCAAGCCGATGTGGAGTTCCCGAACAAAGGTGAGCCCTTTTGTGGACCACATATGCACTGTAAAACCTGTTTTATTGAAGTGTTATCCCTTTTGACTTATGGTTTGACAAAATGTGCTTTGAGGTAATATGTTGTTAGAGTGCAGTTGAATGTGTGGCCTACAAGAAAGAGTCTTAAGAATATAAGATGACATGTACATAAGAAGATTATTTAACATTTCTAAACAAATCACAACCACAACTTGATGTGATTTATTACATCAAGTAATGAGTATATTTATTAAAATATGCATTTTAGTAAAGACTTTATGTCTACAAAACCCTTTACAATTAGTTAATTTTACATTAAAATCGTGCCATTGTGCAAAACTGACAGGTGGATTATCATGTTGTGCCAGAAAAAATGAAGCAAACTTTGGTTCCACTTTCAGCTCTGAGGACTGTTTGTGTCTGACTAAGAGGAAGACCTAAGTGTATAATTTCTGTTAAATTTTAGCTTTAGCTCTCCACTGTTACACAGGAGTGATAACCTCTAATTATTATGCTACATATATTCCACTTACAATTTGAATAAACTTTAAATCACACAGAATTCTGATTGTAGGAACAATGACACATAGCTATTATGATATGACAAAAACATTTTCTTAGGTCAATGTTTAGATACAATCTGAAGGCTGTCATGTACTATTCAATTCACTATTACTTTTTCTTGGTTGGTTTTCCATCATTCTGACAGGGCAAAGCTGCACAAATCTGAAGCTGCTGCACAGACTACAGAATATCACGACTTTCCGTTAAGGATTCAGTCAAAATTTTACATAAACTTTACTTATGTAAAGTTTATGTAAAACTTACTTATGTACTTATGTAAAACTTTACTTATGTAAAGTTTATGGGAGGGGGGGGGGGGGTATGTTTTCGCATAATATGTAGTTGTGCCTCTGGATAAGGCTATTGTGTTCCATACTCATTATGGTAAATAAAACTTAAAGTAAATTGAAAATCAAACCTTCTATCTACAATGAACATTGTCCCTACCACTACCTTATCCAACATGTATTATTTAACTTTTGAAGGCAAATAAGCTACGTTTACAATTGCTTGTGATTACACTTGGTTTTATTTTGCTGGTTGTAGTTGAGTTTTAGAAATAGTAGTGGTTAATGTGTCATAGTCTTGTTGTTGCTTCTAGTTGTCTTCACATTGTAAATCTAATTATGCAGTGTACACACAACAAGCATTTGCCGTTTTTGCCCTTTGCCTAGTAAGCTGGTAGTGTGAGAAAGTGCATGTGGGCTGCACAATTAATTACCAGGGTTTGTACATCATTAATTTATATTAAAGCCACTGGGGAGTGTGAATGTAGTGCTTTTCTTCATGCTCCAGTAACAGAGATAAACAGACCATTAACTATTTTCATGTCCAGAAAGAGAAAGGTTTTCTTCTAAAAGTTAGAAGTAAATTGATCAAATCCAAGCAATTTTATTTAAACAATATTTTCTAAGTAACTTTGACAGCTAATAAAGTTAGGGAACTTTTGCAACTGGCCTCAGCTAACCAGTAATAAGATGGAGGTAAATAAGTGATATTTACTTGCCTAAACTGCATGTTGATCTCAATATACTCCATAATCTTTACTTTCATATAACATAAACAATTCCCCCAATGCATGCATGATTATTGATATGTCTTCTGTTTTTTCTTTTCTTCTGTTAGTAACAGCTGATTAAACCTATGATTTTCAATGTAAAGCACTTTGAGCCCCACAAACACTACTAGTAATTATGTTCTTTGAAGGCGACTGACCACTTACAGAGTGGCAATGTATCATTAGTTTACTGCTGTTCTTGAGGTGTTGGAGAAGCTGTTCCTTTATAATGCAAATGGATTTTTTATGGCGTACTGATGGATCATCTGCTGCAGAGCAGGAATTCATTGCACTATGACATCCAAGGTATAACCAAGATTAAATTCTTTGAATTATTGCATTACAACCCCCTGCATGTGAAATGGTGCCAACTCCATCTTTTACCGCAACGGCACCCGAGACACTTAGCTGCAATATTCTCTAACCCTACTGCTGTATTTATATTCGCAGTAATTGCTATGATAAGTGCAAATAAGTGCAATTAGCAAAGCATGGGAATGCACCTCACCTTTACCCTCTTTCTTGTTGCTATTCTTTCATTTTGTCAGTATTTTTCTAAATGATACTTTAATTTAGCTCGACCAGTCTGCTGTAGATTAGATTCAAGGGAACTCTGCGACAGCAAAAATAAACAATGGTCATTAGAGCGTCATTACTTAACAGAGTACAGACAGAGAGTTTCCATGTTCCTCGCAATGCAGAGCCAACACAGTCCCTGGTCATTTAGGTTTTTTCTCACTAAGATTTATAGATGAGTAAAAATAGGGTTATGAATTTGATGTATCACAACAAAGCTCTGGTTGAGATATTTTTGCCCAGTGCCCATGGTCCTCTCAGGAGAGCTTAATCTGGCATCTGGCCACCAGCCACTCCTTCTCTCCCCCTCCTTCTTTTGTCCCACTGTGATTTTATGGTTCTGGAGAACTGAGCTAATTTGACTAAACTTCTAAAAAACTGCATGTTGCACAGGGAAATGGTTCTCCAAAAAGGTTGCAAGAGAGAAAGTTTAGAGATGATGAGATGTTTACTTGTGCCACAATATTTTATGATCCTCTGATCATGTTCAGAGTAATGTTTCGAGTAAGATTTCATTTGATTTTCTTGTCTTTTTTTTCCTTTTTTTTCCAATTGTGAACTTTGAAAAAAAAAACAAATTCTTAGATTATTTTCAATTTTAACCTAATGGAAAAAAAAAATTAAAAAAAGTAATTGTGGTTATATCTTGTGGAGAAAAAAAAAAAAGTAAAAACGTTCCCTGTTTTGCTTCCTGGTCCATCATTTGCTCTCTGCTCTAAAACATTATAGTGAAATCTACTTGATGTGCAACATCTTTTCCACAAAATATATATATTTTTTTCAGTAGCATATATTTGTTTTGAACAGTCCAATCAAAAGTAAACAGGGTGAGGGCAAAAAGCAAAATAGGAGAGAATATAAATGCATATAATCAGAATACTCACACTTCAAAGTACTCTCGGCAGATTAGTTAACTTCATTTTAAAATCTTCGTTTCCAGTATTATCTTAATTTCCATATTTTCAGTTAACTTTTCCCTTGTTGAATTGCAAAGGACTCCTAAAACACTTTATAAGAAACAATTCATCACAAGGCATTAAAAAGATTGAAAATCATTATCTTTTTACTGTATTACATAATAAGGAACTTAAGTAAATCCAAAAGTATATTTTCTTCTATAGTCTTGGACACTTATATATATCTTAGCTTTTCCTTCCAAACAAGATATGAGTACTATAAGAGCTTTTTTTCTCTTTTACTTGATAAAATTGGAAAGTGACACTCAGTAAGCTTCATTTTCTCTCAGCATCTTCTAATTTAGCACCACATAGGTGCTGTGTTGTATGTCTTTCTTTCTTATAAATAAACACACACACGCACACACACACACACACACACACACACACACACACACACACACACACACACACACACACACACACATATATATATGTATATATATATAGCAACGGGAATTCAGTGGTATGAGCATGTTTCAAGTCTCAAGGTTAATAAATACTTGCATCATTCTTAAAAGAAGCTCTTAAGGAAAATGATGTTTCATGATGACTACTTCTTTGACTTTTCTGTGTTCTAAGCTGAATATTTACAAAAAGAAAGCCCAGTCCTTGAGATGCTATTTGTGTTGAGGCTTTGCATTACTGTGAGTGGAACTTTATTCAAACGTTGATGGCAAACACACTATTTTTGCATATTACAGTGAACTCCACAGCCTTCGGTTTACTTGCAAAGTAAACCGAAGGCTTATTTTGCAAGTACACATCTAAGATCAAACTCAGTAGTTCAGTATTTTAGTTCCAAAATGTACAAGGAGCTTAATGATGCCTGAGCATGAATAAATTGTCTTATTGCATCACTCTATCTTCATAACCTATCTTTAGGTTTCTTGTCCTGCATTATCTTTGCTTAAAAGCAATCTTGCTCCTGTAACTCTATCCATATTTTATGACTTTTTTTCTTTGAAAAACTATCTGACATGAATTTCATTTACATAGAGGCAGCAAAGGACAAAAAGGCTTAAATGTCAGCAGTGAGCCATATTATAATTTTTCAATCACTGTGAAGACTGACATCTTGGTGGAAAAGTTATTTCTCTTTCTGCCTCTCCCTCTCGTTCTGCTCTTCAGGTTTGTCTGACTCTTTAGACCCATGAAGAGGCTGGGTGGCCCCTCATTAAGCACATTCTGGATTACAGCTCCTGGCTAGAGCTATTTCCAACAACATGCTAGTGCATTGTAATGAGCCTCTCTGTGTGCTCCGCAAACACACTCAATCTCCCACTTTAATCACTGAGGAGGAGATAGGCTACTCCTCAAGCCCTCAATCGGAGCGGTGGAAGGAAAGGGGGATTTTCAAGTTTCTCCATCCTCTGATGACAGATAATCTCCTTGGGAGATGAGTGTTCTGTCGCATCGCTCTGATTGACATGTCTAGCATTATGATAGAGTGAGTTAGACGTGAAAGCTGGAAGAAATGCCACAGCCAGGAGAAACGAAGCAGAAGAGGCATTTTCAGTCGGCAATGATCCTTTAGATGTCTTGTCCTTCTATTTCAGATCATAAAACGACAGCAAGGATATTATGTTGTTATTTTTTCAAAACAACAATTGAGTGATTTCAAAGCATAGCACTAATATAAAAATATAGACTTTGAGTAAAAATAACAAAAAAAGTTAACACATCATCAATTGTGAAAAGCAAACATAATTCAGAGTTTCAAAGAGAGACTGCCGATTCATTGAGGAAGCTCCATAAACAGAGATAACGCGTGGACTTCACCTGATAAAAAAAAAAAAAAAAAACCATATGTGCATCAAACTCCTGGACTAAAAGATTCACAAGTGTAGATATATTTTAAACAGCCTGTAGCCACACTGTCTGCAGGCTGACATGATGCAATGATGCAATGGCTTTGTAGTACCTGAGCCAGTCATTTAATAACAGGATCTCAGCATACATTGCCAGCACCCAACATGAAGCAAAACTCATTATACGCCCCAAAGCGGCAAGACTTAATGACATTGCTGAAAAAACAAAGGCAGACCCATTGCATGTATAGAATACATAGAAATTGAATATCTAAGCATGTGAACTGCACTGGTCCTAAAAAAGCCCAGCCGGAGAACTATGACATATATTATTAAAAAAAATTACAACAAAATTTTACACGTAAATAAGATTTAGATGTATTGAGGTGAAACAGCTGATGTCACAGATTCACAGCCATGCAGCAAGTGAACAAAGTTTTATAAAGGGAGATATCATTACTTTGTTAACAACCAAAAACATTTTGCACAAGAAACTCTGGAAGAGTACAAGCCTATTAGCTATTAGCATACAGATAGTGACGTGTGTGTGTGAGACTCCCTGTGTAGGGAAAATGATTTCAGAGTTTCTAACAAGATTCCAAAAGTTGAGTAACTTGTTTTGAAAATAATGCATTCATTCATTTAAAGACAGAAAACATAGAGTGTCAGTGTGACACAAACATCACACTAAATATCATGCTTCATACTGATAAGCTAAGTGACCTATATGCTCACCTAGTCTTTAGCTATATGCTCACATACCTAAAATTTTTTCTCAAGATAGAATGTACAGCTAAAACCTTGCATGCTATACAGCATGCAGAGTTGTTCAAATGAGAGTGAGCAGTGCTCTAAGTCCACCTATCTGCTTCACGAAAGACACATGGCAGAGAGGCTTGCAGGTCAAAATGACAAAAACATGGGATAACATGAGGCAAATCCAGAAATGCTACCTTGGGCCACACACTCTACACTGTAAAAATTAAACAAAATAAACAAAAAAACGATCTTAGAAGGCCAGTTCTTTGTCCACAGGGAAAAGGGGAGACACTCTAGCCCCACCTCTGTCTATCTGTACATGTCACTCAATATTGGACATTGAATTACAGAGACAGCAGGCTCATGGACTTAAGATATATAAAGATTTATCACTGGCAGAACAAACAAAACAAACATTGGCCACCGCTGAGAGAAGGCTTCTTGATTTTGCTTCTTTCTAAGGACTTGCTTAGTGGGAGAATTTCTAAAATGTTTTGCATTTGGAAAATACCCCTGTTTGATTAATAACCTGTTGCTGATCATTGTAGATTAAACGGGTATGCAGCCAAGATTGAATTCACACCAATGCTTTTCATACAGTAGTATAAAAGCGATTTTTAAAGCCACAGTTTAATATCACATACAGCAGCCACTTAGCAAATTTAAACAGGTGTGATGGCGCAGAGTTGGTGAAATAATCCCATAGTTCCATAAAAATACATCCCTGGATAGCAACCTGAGCATTGTATAAAAGAACTAGAGATTAGAAGAAATAAATAATGAGAAAGGGATCATGCTCATGCCAAATCCAATATGCTTTTCTATTGTTGGCAGCATTTGAGTTCATTTACAGCTTGCTATGATACAGCCCAGAGTTGTGGTTTTTCTGTGTTGAGAGGAGGCCAATACAATCTGTCTTTCAAACAGGGAATGACACATGGAGGAAAGCAACCACAAACAGGTATGCAGGATGGCTAACCAGCAGTTGTATTACACAGTACACAGGCAGCACCGATGATAGATTGATTCCAGCTGCAGAGAGGCAGTCCTGAATCAATTACAGTGAGTTTATGAAATACAACAAAGGTAAATCCTGGGTGGGGTGGTGGGTGGATGGGGTCTTCTACTTTACAAGTACTTGGGTCAAATTTTTATGGGTGATAATAGACTGAAAATTAAATTAGTTTTGGAAACAAGAAATATAAGGTTGCCATCTCAGTTGATTACAAACTTCTGTGTTGTTTCTTAAAGTTACTGAAGAAATGATGATGTACAACCTAGACTCACGGTAATGACATTATTCATTAATGTCGGGAATATACTAAAAGTTAGTTAAAAAGTACAACTCTAGATTCCACTTTCCTCATCTGCACAGCTCAACTCCCTCCATGCCCTCTTTGCCCTCTGATAAGAACATAACATTTGATTGGCATTTGTTAAGGTCAACGGCTAACTATCAGTAACTCTTCACCTTCCATTACGCATCAGTGGTATTATGTACATCCTTATTTGCACAGGACCCCAATTGGTTTGACAACATTTCTTATGCAAATTGGGGAGCAATTATCTTCACGATCATTGATGCAGGGCTTGTTTGTTCCTAACAATGTTTGCGATATGGAGCATGTCATTAAGTCCTTCCCTGAAAGAATCCTGCAAGGTGACCAGCCTCTCATTGCCTCTATGTCCTCCTGCTCTGTGCACAGCCATCAAAAGAGCAAAGCCCCCACAGAGTCAGTGTTTCAACAAAACAAAGGAAGACTACAAATTGTGTACGTGGCTCTGCTGGATATGGTCACATATGCCAAACTTGCCATTTTTATGAGCACATTGCAATGAAGAGAACAGGGTCTCAATAAAACTCTTCATCGTGAAGGATACAAATTTGAAGACGTTCCATTATAATGAGTTACACCATCAATGAGATTAATGATTAAACAATGTAAAATGTTTATCAAATAATACTGACACATGCTTGCTTGTATACATAACTTCTATCTATCTATCTATCTATCTATCTATCTATCTATCTATCTATCTATCTATCTATCTATCTATCTATCTATCTATCTATCTATCTATCTATCTATCGGGTTATTATTCACTTGTAATGTACATTTGCATCGCATCTTTAACTTCCTGGCAGATGGTTGTAAGATTTCTAGGGTTCTCTTGACTGGATGTGTCCTGTTTTGTGCAGTAAAACAATCTCTTAATATGATACTTCCACCCAATACCTCAGTTGGGATTGTTTTCTCAGGCTTGGAAGCTTCCTCCATTCTCCCTCCAAATCTATCAGTAGTCAATGTGTCCAAAAATGAAAATTCTTCATTAATCCACAAGACATCTCACAATTAGAGTTTTTATCCATAGGTGGATTTGTAAATCATAATCTGAATTGCTATGCTGTGCTTAGAGCAATAGGTTCTTCCACTCTGCATACCATTTAATGTCTTTAATCTCTGTTCAGGAATTGTTCACTATGGAAAATGACACTCTTTCCAACTTCAGTCAGTATCTTCACAAGGTATTTCCCTTTCATTCTGTAGTTATGATTTTTTTTTTTTTTCACTAAAAAACATTAATTTGTGGAACAACAAGACCTGTCACCTTCCTGAATGATTTATTCATTTCTGTTGCATTTTCCCATAATGCCACAGAGTGAAGACTTTGTTTGAGGTGTGACTTAAAATCCTAAAACAAAACAAAAAAAAGTTTGGTCATATTTCATGTCGGGCTGCAGGAAAACTGTTTTGTGTGATCACATGGGCATTTCATTATGGTTATTTGTTACCAAATTATTTGTAGTAAGTACAAGAAGGTACTCTTTTCTCATGAGGACTATATTAGGACATCCCAACGTTATCCCCACTTAAAATGACTAAACTTAGGCATTGAAGTATATCAAGTTTATGAGGAAGTTGTTAATCAGCATTTTGAAGAAAATGTGTCATGTTTAAAACCCATACATTTAGTTTGGTACTCTGCTGAAGATTAATTGAGAGTGAACACTGCAGTAAGATTTAAATAGCTGTCTGGGGCCTGCAAATAGAAGGCAGTAACAGCGTTTGAGTGTAGTAAGGGATTTAATGTGGTCCCAAAAGAAACTGAAATAACTGTTCCATTATATGGAATGTAGTCTGCAAGTGGAGGACATTCAAAACTACTGCCAATGAGCTGAGGTTTGGGTGTCCAGAAAAAATAAATAAAAAAAAAATCACCCTGAAAGTGGACCACAAGGTGACAAAAGAAGTTAACAAAAACCTTGAAATGTCATCATGGGACCTGCAACAACCCTCTGCTACTGTTGATGTGAAAGTGTATGCCTGTGCAATCAGAAAGAGACTGCACAAGTTCAGCTTTCATAAGGGGCATTCGAGTACAAAACCTATGCTCTGTAAGAAAAAATATAACGGCCAGACTAAAGGTTGTCAGAGAGAGACAGAAATTGTAACTCGAGTTTGAGTCTCTGACTTGACGTAAGTCGCAAAAATAAAACACCTCAGTCTTGACCTAGACTTGTGCTGTAAAGACTTGACTTGGATTCCTGGTCTGAGACTTTATTTATTGTAGTAGTTTTTATATTTTATCTCTATCAAATAATGAAAAGAAGACTCAGTATGTGAGGCACAGGCCGCAGCTCTGTGCTTGTATTTGTGTGGAAAACTGTGCTTGATTGTTAGCCTGTGACAGTGGTGGATAATAACCAGGCTCATAATATGTTCATGATAGCTGCAGCTTCTCAGTGATTCCCACATAAATGAGCACTGTGCTAAATGACTTTGAGTCATTTAGGAAGCAAAATAAAACTAACTTACTTTTGACATTTTGCCGCTGTTAAGCTAGCTGCAACAGTACTGTGTTGTTGGGGATTTTTGTGGGTGTGTCTATGTGTGGGGGCGTTCCCTTTGAGAGGTGCAGCCAGCTGCATGTGACGTGGCTTCAGCCAGAAAGCCAGACAGAGTTACATTCATGTCACTCCTGTGTTCAATCAATCCAGTTCCATCTGCATTCATCTTTCCCCTGACGAAGCATTGTAGGTACGTTGAGTTTAATATATTGTTGTGCATCATTATTTTATATTATTTCTGGTTGTTGAGATAGATGTAAAATATTTTTGGATGTTTATTGTAAGTTTGCACAACTTTGCTAATTCATTTGGGACAGTATTTAATTTAGCTACGTTAAACTTATATGTACATGTTTACAAAGACGGTGAAAGTGATGTATTCCTTTTTGTTTGTATTTTAGTTTCACACTTCCTTGGAGTCAATAAACCTGTGGATAAAAGGTCAACTTTCCTCAGAGTCTTGATATAAGGAAGAGTTTAGCTGTACTGTCTAGTTGCATTTCATATGGCAAAGGCAGTATAATTACAAAGGCACTTTTGGTAAAAATCATCAAAATAAACTTCCTGTTCTGTTCATTGAGAGAAGCTTAACACTCATTCATCCATGTACACTTATTATGTTGGACTGAGAAGTAGTTTGTATGGTGAGCTTAGTAAACATGCACTTCACCAGGCATTTGCTAATTGCTGCTGCTGCTAGTCTGGTAGATCTGTGTGGGGAAGGTGAGTTCTATGAGCCAGAAACAAGGTAAGTAATAATTGAAATAATAGTGTTTTTTTATTATAATAATAATAATAATAATAATAATAATAATAAAATAAGTTGTTTATCAGAACAGCTTTGATAAATTGACATATTTTTAAACAAGTTCACCAAATAATTAGTTAACTCCTGATTTGCATAACTGTTTATAGGTTTTTAAATCACAGCTATTTTGTTCAAAGGGAGAAAAAAATAGTACCATATTTTTAGCAATGGAGAATATTGATTTTATTGTTTTTTTTTATATGATAATAATATAATAACAAATTGTCTACCTCCCAAAGGCAATGGGGATGTGGCTGGCTAATTATAAATGCCAGTGCAGAATCCTACAGAGCTTGCCAAGTTTATGAGAGATCACTAAGCCCTCAGCAGAGCCGGGGCAACACACATACAGCTCTGAATACAAAATGCTAATTCACGCTGCAGGGAATACTGAATTGGGTGAGAGAGCAGTAGTATAGCCATCATCTTCCACCCCTTTCTCTACATTTCATTATCTGCTTGTTTCTTTTCAACTCTATAAGTGACTACATACAGTTCTGTTTTGATAGTTTGCGCTAATTCAAGCAGGCTGATGCATTTCCTGCTTATTTAGACATCACCGGTGACCCAGTCCACTGCTCCCTTGCCAGACTCCTGGGCAGGCCAATGAACCCTTTAAATCCTGACAGCAGACATCTGCAAAAAGCTACAACGTTTCCTAAATATATGCATGTACTACACCACCAAAAGGCCAAGCCTCTTGGTGAAGTAAAGAGGCCCAAAGACTCAGGCAGTGATTGTCAAAAGTGATCATCGTCCAACAGGAATCCCATCCTAATTGGGAATATGCAGGGAGACAAAAAGCAATACTAGCTTAGACTTACATGAGGCCTGCTTTCACTACAATAAAATACAATTCTACAGCCAAAAGTGGACTGCATGTTTCACCCATTTGCTTTGAGATGCAACTTTTAACATTAACAGGCTGCCAAACTTCACATTTATTATTCCCATATGATTATTGATGATTATGTCCCATAATCATCAATAAATAAAAAAGGTCTCATGTTTATCTCATGTGAATAAACAATCAAAGCACCCCAAATTATATTTTACTCACTCTGAAGAAATAGTCACACTCTTTAAATCTATCTCTAAAGACAATTTGATCTTATTACCAGTGGAGAATACAGATTAAATAAAACATCCTTTCTTGTCGTAGCCCTCTATAAGCCCCCCGCTCCTTACTTTCAGCTAAGTGGTTTGGGGTGTTCTTTTGGATGTAAAGTCAGATTCAAGTCACCCCACACTATTTCAATGAAATCAAGAAATCAAACAGAAGTTAGTTAACACATGTAACCTGGGATTATCATTGAAAACTATGTGCCCTCTAAACCTACCATACACGAATGTATGAATTTGTGACATGTGAGTGCAAAGGATTCAACTCAATCCCTCTGGAAAATTGCAACCTCCTAGACGTCAGTGGAAGTGAATTTCATGGTTAACTGTCTGCCAATCTCACACTTCTTTCTCCTTTATGCAGCTTTCAAGAGTGATTGAGTCAAGTCATCCAACCCTATACTACAGCTCTGTTTGAAGGCTGCATTAACCTCTGCTGCTGTTGTCTTGTGCAGCACAAGGTCATGTAAATTTAATCAGAAATACATTTTTAATGCCTGTACAAATGTAATGTTCTAGATTTTGTTTGTCAAATTATCAATATCATTTTTTCTTATTTTGTATAAAAGACACATTTTCCTTAAGCAACAGTAGCAACATGTTTGTTCGGAATAGGGCTGGTTGTTGGTTTAGTGTCTATTTGGCCTGGCCATTGCCTTCCAGTGCAATTCCCCTGGAGAGAAATTCTCACTTTCGGTACACTCGGGGCATTCTCCCTTGACTCAGACTGTCTCTGGTCAATTTTTGACCGGGCCAATCAATGAACAGAAGGAGAGGTTGTGAACGATGACGTCAATTTTCTGCACTGCTTTAGAACAGTAGTCTGCCTGTAGTTTTAGCAATGGCAGTGGAGGATGTCGATGAAGTCGTTCGGTCCGTGTTAGCCATTCTAACAATATTGAGCTAATTTTAAAAGCCTTCTCGTTCGGATCAAGACTTCTATTTTTGCAGTGGATGACAGTTGTTTACAGTACAGGCAACTTCTGGTTAGCTTCTTAGTACACATATGTCACAGGCAAACATTAGCAATTGAGTAAAATTTAAAACCTCAAAACAGTCCTTTCATCTAGGAAGCAATCTTTTCTTCCTGGAGCCTAGACCCTCTGTATGAAGCAAAGTGTAGTACAAGGGGCTGGTTTTTACCAGGCTAGTGTCTATTACAATCCCAATGAGAAAGACTTTAACATAGCCACTATCCATATTGCCCAAAAGATATACACTAACTTGAAAGTGACAAAGTGTTGACACGGCACTCTTCTGACAATGGTAATCAGCTAACCGCTTCTGTGCAAGGCCCATAAATTGCATGTGCAGAGAAATTATATTTGTTTCTGTGAAGAAAAGGATCCTGTGAAATTGGATGAATGCACCTGTATTCATTCATCTAGTTTTATTTGTATTAATAGGCTTGTGTAGAGAAGAATGAACACTGAAGAACACGGAAGTGTGCTCAGTCTCGTAGCCCTCTAGTGTTTCAACTACAGTTTGTATTGTATTGCTAATCAGTTTATTCTTTAGTCCATATATATATATATATATATATATATATATATATATAGTTTATTTTATTTTTATTTACACTGTCATCACATACTTGCTCAGGAGAAGCTGTAAAGCTGGATGCAATGAGTTGGATGTCCTTCGACAGATAGCATTTACTTGTTGACATCTTATCTACTGATTCTGACTGTATTCTAATATAATTAGGACCAGTGATGCCAGTAACATGTTACTTAGTAAATCATTAGTCTCTTTTAACCCCTTTTTTTAGTAATGAGTAATCTAAATTGTTTTTATATTTTCCAAACCAGTCACTCGATTGAAGTTACTTAACCAATTCACTGTTCATTACTATTTTTTGTTATCTCCATTACATTGTTTAAAGTGGTAGCTGATGACAAAGGTTTTGTCACCTAAACACAACCTAACACTATCTGACAAGAAATATAGGAATAGCTTGATAAGAGCAATTATTAGGAAGGATAATTGTCTCATACTGAAATAAAACCACAGGCGTTCGGACAAAAGTCTTATCTGAATTCATGTTTTGCCCATGTCGAGGCAGGGGACCTGGTTTTCATTAGTATTATTTCCATGGTGCCTGCACATAATTTCAATACTACGTGTTTGCACCACATCATGCAGTATTAAAGATATGATGGTCATCTCTGAGTAATATGGATTCTTGTAGAACAGTGCAATTTTAATTTATGTTATAAACCTTATACTGATTTTGTTGCTTGCACAATGTTTCTGGTTATTATAGTAGTTATCATAAAGTGCTGGCGTGAAATATGCTCAGTAGAAAAACAATAAAATACACCAAACAATGAGCTTCCCTCATCCTCAGTTTATTCTCCCTATACACATCTTGCCTTTTTACTTCGCTCATCTTTAATATTTTTATCTTGTTAGTTAAATTTTCTTCATCTTTCTGCTTTCTTGCTCCTTTGCTTCCCTCAATATTTTCTCTGCTTTTCCGAACTTCCATTTGTCCTCTATTGCCAACCTTCCCCTGAGACATTGTTGTCACTTCTTCTTAGGCTCGCTACTCATAGAGGCTGTGCAGCTGTAATAGTTTTAGATTCCAGCCAAACCTTTGGCGAACAGTGATCAGTGAAGTAGGGGTGAGAGCAGGGGGAACAGGCAGCGAGAGAGAGAGAGAGAGAGAGGTATGTGTTTTAAGGCTGGGGAGTTTCAAAGAGGCAATTAATGACTTTTGTCCCTGACCCTGAGTTAAGCATTCTCCTTCTCGTCAACCTTTTGCCAACACATTTTATTGTTTCTTGCTTTATATTTTATGCAGTTACTAAAGGTACATGAATGCATTTGTTCAGTTTTTTTTTTCTTATCTTTTCAAATGAAATGAATTAAGGACACAGTAGTATTTCTGCCCTCTCCCACTTGTCTTCTTTCACACAATATTTTCAGTGACAGCGTAGACCTCCTTACAGTTTTGCTTTCGGACATGATGACTTATGAAAGAGCAAAGTCTGAATCATTGACTTTGGCCTCCAGGCCTTGGGAGGTCGTCTTTAGAAAGTTACCACAATTGAGATAAAATACAAAAAAGGCTTCTTTTTAACATGATTTTCCATTCTACATGCGACCTCAAATAAAGCTCCACCAATCTGAAAACCGTTTTCTGAATTCAAAAAATGATATGTATTAAGAAGAATATATTATGAGGTTATTTCTTTTGTTTTCACACTTTTTTCATGACAGTGTTTTCTGTTATCATCTTTATAGTATCCTAACCCTAATTGAAATCAAGATACTTTAAAATGTATTTCAAAAAGAGAAGCAGCAAAATTCTTTTGGTATCTTGCATTTTCTTTGTTTGTTTCTGCATTACCTTACAGAAAGTCAAATTGCTTCCCAACTGACTTTGTTTTTGGATTAAATATTAGTTGATTATTTTCAAAATGAAATGGATCAAAACAATAAACTAGATTGAACTTGATTTAGACTTATTAGTTTTTATTTAAAGTGCTTCCAGAATACTTTTCATTTGGACTTATAAGTGTAAAGGTAAAACAAATTTAATAATAAATAGCAGTTTGTCAATAACATTTGTTTGGAGGTTTGCCACCAGTCTCAAATAATGTGTATACTATGAAACTGAAGAGGGATATAATAGATTACTCTTCTCACCAAATAACTGGATGCTAAAATCAAGAGAGTAAGACTGCAACTTTGACAGGACTTTAATTAAACCTCTAGGGAGCTACGTTGCTCTGTGAGAAAAAAACAAAAAACAAAACAATAATCTTACTCTAACATGAAACACGACAAAAGCTAATCTCAAAATGTCTGTAGTGTATTTATCATTTCAGCTAAAGCATGCTCCTGAGGAACCATTATTTTTGACTTTCAAAAATGAATCTAAGAACTTCACATAGCAGCTGCAATGAGCATTTTTTTTTCTCCACATTCCATTTACTCTGGGGTATTTACTTTCATTACAGCCAGTAGCGCTGTTTGAAAAGTCAACCAAATTTTCTGTACAAATATAAATACAGAAAAAAAGGGATATGTTTTTTATATACTTATATTTAAACATGTGTATTATTATTATTATTATTATTATTATTATTATTATTATTATTATTTTCAGAGAAGACAGAATCTTTGCTTCATAATCCCCTGTGCTCCTGGAAAGGTTTGAGACCTTGCTAAGCCTGTAATCTCTGCCTCCCACAACTTCACAAAAGTCAATATGTAAGACTGATTTGTATAAATACACCATATTTCCTATCCTGTAAATACTGATATTGACAAAAAAAAACCATAATAAATATAAGTGAATGCTAAAAACAGCTTTCAAAATGTTTAGATAAACAGTAAATTATCCCTATTGTAGAAGTCAAACATTAGATTTTATTCACTGTTTTACTACTATTGGTAAATATTCATGTGAAATAGTTTTTTAGGGAGTTGAGGCAGAGTTTTAACAATTTAAAAAATATAGGACTTATAAAAATCACATTACATTGTTTTCTTACTTGCATTTTTTTTACTTCTCTGTTGACACCCCAGACCTGTCTGTTTATTTAGGAAACATTAGCCTCACAACCCGCTTGGGGCCCTTCACTAAACTCTGTCTACGATACAATTTATATATCACCTACTACTAGAGTGCCTTCACTGTTACTGTTAGAGTAGCTGGTTGCTGCTCCAAGCATTGTGTGCAGAGGAGGTGGGAGGGCCCCAGAGGTAAAATCAATTCAATACTTTCGGGCAAGCAGAGCAAACAAGGCCTATCTAGTGTTGCGCTTTGCTTCTAAATAATGTCAAGGGACAATGCACAGGTTCTCACAGGTGGCTTATCATATGTCTAATGAAGTAGTATCTTTGTGTAGTTTTGTATTAATCATTATCTCCCTGGGATAAAAGGCTTGTTATGGTTGTTTTGTCATCATAGAGAATAGAAACAGATGGAAATGACCATTAAACAGATGCAAAATGCTAATTTTACTCTCACCTATTTAAGGGAAGACACTTTTTAAAGAACCCCAAAATGACTGAAATTATTTAAATCAGGATTCTTATGAGTAAAAATACCGAGGGTGATCACAGAGTATGACTCAAATTATTATATGTCTAGTTTCTACATTAAGTATAAAACATTTAAATGACATGTTGTTGTACTAAGTACATACCTTTTCCTGTCCCTCAATGAAACAGTTTTGATATAAATGAAACATGAATCAGTTGTACATAACAAGAACTAATAATATCCATTTTATTAAAACTGTAAAAAAAAAAAAAAAAAAAAAGATGCTACATATTAATTAACATTACATTAGGTTAAAAAAAAGAGGATTAGTAAATGTCTTCAAACTAAATTTTCAGGATTTCATCCTGCTATTCAAAGCTTCTGAAAAAAACTCTTCAGAAATTGAGTTTCTGTCTGATGAACTGGCAACATAAATGGCGTCTGGAATTGCCAAATGCAGTAAATGGTATTTATCATTTCACCTTTTTGTCCCTATCAGCTCATCAATCTGTCTCATACAGCTCTGTTTTAGAGAGGTAATCTTGCAAAGTAATTAAGTCTATGATTTTCTCCCGAATGTATTCAAATGCCAAATTACAAAACACCTCCACTTCTCCATTTATATTGGAAATGATGGATGCAGCTCTACGTTCATCAGATTATCTCCTGCAAGCGTATATTTTAATACACAGGGTATACTTTAGATGTGAGTTCTCAGTACTAAACCTTGAATATTAAGATCTATATCTGCAGGATAACACTTTTAAAAGAACTTCAACATCTGCATGTGAAAAAAATCAAGAACCTTCAAAGCAGCAAAATAATGTTTAATAATTTGAAGTCTTTATAACTTGTGTGTGCTACATTTTTTTCTGTTTTGCCTTATCTGCATATTTTCTATTGCTTTGTTCAATTTTAAAAATATAACCCAAAACAACCTTTCTGAAAACATGGTTTCACAAATGAACTTAAGACTAATCATTTAGTAAAAATCTACTTATTTGATTTACTAGTTAAAATTCGTCCTGCAAGAGTTCTGTCAACTACACAAGATAAACACATATGGCTACATATCAAATACATTGATGTGTATTTGTATGTTATGTTCATAAAAAAGGCAATCAAGCAGTATTAAAAGGTGCAAAGTTCACTCTTCATAGACCAGGGTGCCTTTATGCAGGTTATTCGCTCTGTGGAATTGGTAAAAGAGTTTCATTTAAGAAAAAAATAAATAAATAATGGAACTGCTTCTGCAATGAAACACAGGGAAACTGCTAGCATACGCAAAAATCTACTGTTTTATAACTTTTTATCGATGTGAGCTAGAAATTTTGCATACTTTTTACTGCTGGTGGCACTTTTGTATTTTCATAATTCCTCGTTTGATTCTGTTTAACTTGTTAATTTGATTAGAGCAATGGCACAGTGAGAGCTTTCGGTCAGATGTGACAGATGATGCTCATTATTTTTGATGCTTGTAATAAATGTAAACGTAATCATAGTTTTTGTATTTAGTAATTGACACAGAGACCAGTGTTCGCACGTATATACTGAAAAATGAAGAATGACTTCAGCCTCTGCAGCAAACGTCATGTCCATACCTATGGTCATATCACTGTTGTTACAGAGTTTAAATCTGGAGGTATTTTCCATTCTGTTAGCATAAATGTTTAAACATGATTTGTGGGTGGGAGCTTCATCTGCAGACAATAGAGAAGAATAACTTTTCTGCTTGGCTGATTAGGCCACAGCCTGCTAACCCGGGTCTCTTGTCAGCTTCTGAGTGCTGCATGTCTTGTTTATAAAGAATGATTTTTGAGAAAATGATCTCATTGAAACTTTTGACAATGCCACTGACAAAGTCACTCCTATTGACAAGCTTGTGGCATGAATAGAAAAAAAAAAATGTTTTTATTGAGATAGAGTGCCAGAAGCGTGACTGTGCATTCTGAGACTTTGTACCAAGGTGCTCATAATGACCTATGTAAAGTGCTCACTTATCAGACAGGATCATCTGTGTCATAACTTGGAGTCCTAATTCTAAATCAGCTTTAGTCTTTGATGTAATTAATGAAACTGTCTTAATTATGTAATTGTCATTTTCCACTTTACACAGGAGACTGGAAGTGTTGTGACAGACAATAATATAATCTCATAATGCGCCTGGAAGTCTGGGTGAGAACATTAGATATAAATTCAATAATGGAAGATTTGTGCATGGACAATTGGATTTTGATTGGCATAATTGACAATTACCATTCACCAGCATGAAACACAGTCCATTGTTTATAGTATGAGATTTATTTGTTGCGAGTACAGACAAGAGATTGTGGAACAGAGCAGTGACAAACACCAGAATTGTCCTTGATTACGAAGGATGTCTAGTCCAGAATGCATTCATCATCATTAGCATTATGACAGGTCTATAAAGGATGCTGAATATATTTGAAACAACGTCCTTAGATACAGCATGCCTGTCACTTTATTAAACATTTATGCCTAAGATCTCTCTCTCTCTCTCTCTCTCTCTATATATATATATATATATATATATATATATATTTTTTTTTTTTTTTTTTTTTTTTTCCCTTTTCTCTTTTTTAAAAAAAAATGTAAAAAAAATATAGAATAT
>NW_015113730.1:166004-172509 GCF_001443285.1 Poecilia latipinna
TTTTATTAATATTTTTATTTAATTATTTTTTTATATTTTTTTTTTTTTTTTTTTTTTTCTTCCACTTTCCTTCATTCAAGACAAAATGTAACAAAAATATGACACTGAGTCTGCATATTTTGTTTATGAAGACTCAAGCCAAAACTAAAATTAAGTTACTATTCTATGTAGCATTGGACAATGCAAAAAATGAATAAAGAATCCAGAGCTTGAGGCCACAAGCACCAAATAAAAATGAAGACCTTTTATGTTATTACCATGCCTGAAATCTGTGAAATGGTACAATATTATATAATTATGTAGGATTTCCCAACCAAAAACTTGTTTCCTCACACAGTGCAGCCACCAAATGTGAAAAGCAACTGCATGTCCTAGATGAATCATTTGATAGGAGTGCATTTAACCACTCAAAATACTTCAGTGATACAGATTTAGTTTTCTCAAAAGCTGTTGTCACACGGTTTACAATCTTGACATTTATGCTTGTATGTTGATAAAAAAACATCCTGTGAGTCTAAAGATGAAATCAAAAGAGTTTTGTAGAATATCAAGTCCTGTCATGTCTGTAAGTATGTGTGCCACTTTTTACGCACTGCTGCTTTGAATGGTAAAAGTGTATTGTGATGAAGGGTTTGAGTTCCACAGCATTTTGTCACAGCATCTGTCTGTCTGTCTGTGCATATTTGAACATCAACTTACTGAGAATGAAGATTCAAAGTTCTGTGTCAATGCTCCCAAGTGGATGAACAGTTTTTAGCCTAATAAACAATATAATAGGATAAGGTGCCAGTTACACTGTAAAGCAATGGGCACATCAAGTAAATGCATCGTCATCAGTGTAGCAAGAATAGTGAAGCATAACATGAAAATTAAGGAATGTTATCATTAGAAGCTACATTCCACACAATTGCAACACTTGTGTAAGATGGCCCATGTTCTCCACACTAAAGTGCTCCCAGTGTAAATCTCTATGAGACTGACTGAAGGACCACGGACACATGTTCTGTCATTATGAGCCACTGTTATGTATGCAGGAAAATGTCAGACCCCATTTGTGGAAGACTGTGACTTCAAAGATGCAGAGCGGGTTTGCTTGACATAGCTGCCCTGCAACCTTTTCTCCTTTTAAAATGTATAATGAATCATGTAGCAGAGAATCACACAAGGTCAACCACACGCTGCTGGGAAGCTGAAATATTAGGCAAAATATACCATTTGAAAGTGCTACACAAGGTCTGGTTTCTTTGAAGTAAACTATAAAAAATGAGAAAACACTTTAGGCAATAGTGTATGTGCTCTTTTAGAAAACACTAATGTCTATTTCTCTCCCAGTTATTTCCATTACTTTTGCTTTTATCTGCATTAAGAAATCAGAAACTAAAGGACATCTCTCAGTATACCTAAATGCATTGTGTTCATCCTACACCTGATGCTATTTTCTAAAGCTTTAAGAAAGAAGAAAGCAAGACTATAATAAATTATACATCCTGGAAAAAGTTAAATGTCTTTTATGTATATAATATATATTTAGATATTGATAAGAAATTTCACCTACATTCTGCCTTATTAAAAATACATGTAAAGCACTTTGAATTGCCTTGTTGCTGAAAATGTGCTATATAAATAAAATTACCTTACCTTACCAAAAATATTTTAAGATGAGCTTTTTGCCATTTTAGCTGTTGATTAATGATAAGTAACTGTGATGCAAAATGTAACAGAACATTTATAACTAGACATTATTGTTTATTCTTTGATCAAAACATATGGCAACTGAGAAAACAGTTACAATTTTCAGTGTAAAATGACAGCACATTAATAAACTGAACTAAAAACATTTTAATTAAAATAAATAAAATTAGCTGTCAACTTAATGTTTACCACAACGACGAGAATGATATTATTTATGGTTTTGGCAACACAAATGGGAATCGTTCATGATTAATGTTGTCTTTTGAGTGTTTAGTTTCTGTTGCATGATTATTCATAAATTAGAAAGAATCACATCAGATCAATCTGGTGAAAAGCAGGATCATATAAATAAATAATTGACTTATTTACTTCTCTACCACTATCAACTTATTACAAGGGTTGTTCTAGCCCTAACCTCGGGGCACTTGGCTTCAGGTTGGATTTTACCTCCATCTTTGTTCCTGTTATCCACATGGGCATGCTACAAAGAAAGATGCTATCTCCAGAGGAAATGAAAGTCATCATCACCTTATGCTTGCATTTTGAATATCAAGAGTGAGACTTCATCAGTCATATTGACACTGATCATCTATAACAGTTTGAGATATGATAAAAACCTATGCTCATGTAGAAATAAGCTACTTTTCAATTCTAAGTTCTATAGATCTCCTGGCTTTAACCTTGAACAGAAACAGATAATAGGGTTGTCATTGCAGAGCTTCCTCCTTCTCACATAAAGAACCTCTAAAAGAGATATATCTCTGGCCACATGCTGATGAAGTCTGCAGTGTTAGAGGATTATATCTCAATTCATTCTCATTTACCTTCCTCCAGGTCTCTAATTTGAATGACCCTGACAAGATCATTAAAGCAGAAGTTATCATCCCTGCCTGTAGATAGGAGGTGTCCTTAGAGAATTGGCCAGGTTCTTTGAATTTCACAGTTACAAGGTGTTTTTTTTTTTTTTTTTTACAAACTATCAGATATGAGCATCCTCACAAATAAAAGAAAAGTTGTGTTTTAAATTATTATTTTGCAATTTATCTCCCCATCTCTGCCATGAAAATAAAGCATAATGTAACTTAATTTACTTCAAAACTGGTATGTCACAATTAAAAAATTAGTCAGGTCATTTTTAAGATGCCCAAAAAGACTTCTAAGGATGACGGAGGGGATGCATTATTTGAAGACTGTAATAAAAAAAAAAAAACAACAACAAAAAAAAAAAAAAAAAAGAATAACTTAAATACTACCATGACGTGGCCCTGTCAAAAATCCTTTCATTTGTTTGTTTGCTTCTAATTGTGTCTGTGCTTTTCTGTTCAAGTTAGAATTAAGCTTAAGTTATTTTAATCAATTTTGTAACTTTCCTTGAATTCAAAAGTTATGAGGGATAGGTATAGGGTCAACAGGTATGACTTGCATCAAACCTGTTGGGCTTGCTTCCAGAAACTTGGAGTCACACTTGTGGATGACTCCACAGGCCTTAAACACACTGCTTTCTGGTTTGATGAAATGGGAAAGTCAAAAGAAATCAGCCAAGATACCAGGAAGAGACTCGTCAGGTTGGGATGCTTTCACCATCTTAAGTGATACTGAAGCAACATTTAAACATTTAAAGACATCAGTCAGGAAGTAAAAGCTTGGATACAAATTGGTCTTCTAATAGTACAATAACCATGAGCATAGAGCTAAAATGTTTAGAAAGCAGTTTCATGAAAGCAAAGTCGGTGTTTTACTGTGGCTATCTCTAAGCCCCAATCTGAGTCGTATGTGGAAGTTGTGGGAAGTTCTGAGATGGTGTGTGGGAGTGAGGCAGCCTACAAAATGGACTCAGCTACAGCAGTTTTGTTTCTGCCAGCAAAGATGTTCACTGTTTCTTATGTAGGTCTTCTAACAAGTAACAGTAAAGACCTTTCCAGCTTAACTCCATTACAGTGACAATACATCATACTGACAGGAAATTTTGGATTAAAGAGTGAGGATATAATGTTTAATCTTCTTTTAATTACTCCATCATCTTTCTTTAAGGAGTTGTTTGAGATGATTTTTTTTTTGTCTTGACTGATGGTCAGTGGAACTGGATCTCTGAAAAGAAAGTAAAATTGAACATTTTATGTTGACTTTTCTAATAAACACAATGTAAGAAAAACATAATTTTTATAAAAAAAATCCTTGAGGTCAAAGCAAAATAAATAAATAAATAAATAAAAATACTCAAATATTAAACTAGCTCAATAATGATAGTATGAAAAAAGTGGTAGGTTTTTTCTGGCACAATAAAGTGCTGTGTTTAATGTCATCTGAAAGCTCTGTCTATTAACTGAAGCAACAGCTTACGCGTGTCAAAGCTGACAGTTCCTGGCTATTTGTTTAACATTACATCATTAAAAAATACGGTGATGCATTAGAGCTATTTTTTTTTTCCAAATTAATTTTAAAGGGTGTAATGTTTTTGTTGTTGTTGTTGTTGTTGTTGTTTTTGTAAGATTTAGAGGAGTAGGAATCAGATTTTCTATTCCCTTAGATGTCTTTACAAGTTGTTTGCAATCCTCGCAATTAAATAAATGTTTATGTGCTGGAGGTTTTGCCAATTACCTCAGAGACAAAGCACAGACATTAACAGGAGATCAAATGCAACCAGACACCAGTAGCTGGAGCTGCAAGTCCAAATAAAAACCTTTGAGGAAAGGTCATAAAAGGTAAAACTGATTAATTACACTATATGAGTGGAGATAGCAACACTGAACAAGAACTACTACACAATTTGTGGATTTTAATGAATGTAACTGCAATTAACCCGCAATGCCTCTCTCCCAAATCATCTTCTAATTAAAGATAAAATTAAAGATTAACTATTTGTCAAACCAGGTCTGCTCAGAAACCTGTGCTACCAGATACTGTTTGAAAGACTGTGGTCTCACTTCATTAATTATGATATCTCGAAAGCATAACCCTGGGCTATGCTAACATTTGCTAATGTAGTAGGGTGTATACCCTGCAGATGAAAGTAGTTGTTAACATATAACCTTCAACATTTGGCATGAAGCTAATTGTTAAGTGATAGGACACTTTCAGTGGTTCTTCTTGAGGTTATAGTTAGAAAAAACATTTTCACAAGTGCATGTGTAAAGAAAAATGCTGTAAAAACCATGAAGTTGATCTTGTTTTGTGTCAGCATTTTGCTCATTTTTAAAGTGGATTGTAAAATTATTCATCCGCTTTAAACTGATTCACATGTCATGGTACACAGACCACGGTTAAACACATACCAGAGGCACAAACTTCAATCTGTTTTATTAGAATTTAATATAGACCAATAAGACACATAATTATGAAGTGAAAGTAAAAAGACACACTGTTTTCAAAAATAAAAATGTGTTCATATTGATTCAGGCCAAAAATAAAATTCAGTGAAACAATGGCCTTTGGCATTGGAATAAAATATATATTTTATTTAGTAATAAGTACATCAATTTAATTATTTATGAATTTATGACCTGGGAGATTCACAGCTGCTTGCAGCTTGAGTGCAACATGACAAAACCTGAGAAAAGCTCAAAAAGGAAGCATACCTTTTCAAGGAATTTTCTACATGTAGATTAAATTCACCTGTTTCTAATTTTTATTATAATTTTTCACTTAGAAAATTGCTTCATTATAGGCAAAATTAAAGGTAACAAATTATTCAGCAATAGGTGATGACATGTGTATATGTCTTAATACCTGTATTGTTAGGACTCAAGCAGTCTTACCGATGGATACCTGCATTTTGATGAAGAATATCTCTGAGGTCTGTAGATTCATATCTTAGCTGGTTGGAAATAGTCCATTTGAAATTAAACATGTCCTTTACCTTAAATCATCTTTTTTTTTTTTTTTTTTTTACTGATTCTACTTCAAGTGGAAGTTAAATATACCTCTTTTCATTCATTCAGATTTAAATCCAGGTTTAAATGATCCAGTTTATTCCAGTCCCTCCCATATCAACACATTAGAGTCACGTCTTAATATAATTACTAAATGTTTGTACATTCACAGAAAAAAATATAAAATAAAATGCCAGTTAGTAAAATGTTGCTTGTCTAAGAATTCCAAAATAATGCATAATATTGTCACTTTTACCTAATTACTAACAACTGATGTATTTTTTTTCAGTACAAGTATTAGTTTGATTATTTTCAACTAGTATTTGTACTGATAATTCTTAGGTAGTGTGTTAACTTTTTTGCAGGTTGCTGTACGCCATGTATACGCAATTGTCAAATAATTCTTATAGCACACTTGTGATATATATATTTTTTCAACTAATGCATCCCTTCCTTCCATTAAAGCAAGTCTCGTAACGTCATAAGCAGGTTTTGAAATGTGTGTCACTAGGTTGATAACAGAGTTGAAGACACAGCTTACATTCACAGGCAGAGTGTGATTGTAAATAAACAAAACACATTTTAAAAGACAAATTATTCAAGAACTGTCTAGCAGATAGAGGAAAAAGACTTACAGTGTCTCATTTTCTTCATCCTTGCATTTGAATGGATCTATACGGGTCATTGGTTTTGTTTCTTCATGGCTCGCCTGTCGAGTTAGATATATGTAAACTGGCCTTGCCTGCGGCAGCCTTTAAAGTATATCAGTTTGTTGGAGAGTGAGAGCAGGATGGGTGGAGGCCCAAGTGAGTGAGTAGTAGTGGATGGGGGATGAGAGGCAAGGAAAGTTGTTAGAGAATTTTCGGTATTATCATTTTGTTATTACTTTAGTTCACATTCAGTCTATAGATCGTTGTAATTTTCTGTTTAAAGTGTTCTCTTCC